>NW_007729546.1:205417-207090 GCF_000696425.1 Galeopterus variegatus | reverse complement strand
TTAAATGGGCTATGAGCCAGATGAATAATGCCAACTTTAACTCCAATATAGTGGCAGCTATCTCTGCATGTTCTCCTGGTAGGCGATACTGCTTTGCATTAACTGCACGTCTGGCTTGGATAACACCTGTGGGTCATGTTTAGCATATCCCCATAACACAGGCTTTACTGTCTGTATTCACAGCCAAAACCCTCCAACTGTTGTTTGCAGGTACAAACCATAAAGTACCTCCATACCCAAGATGAATTCAGCTACTGGGGATATATATACAGTATATACATGAGGGGGTAATTGTCCTATTCCCAATGGCAATGACACAGCTTTGACTTCAATCATATGCCCTCCATAGCCATCTGTATGAACTGTGGCCCCTGGAAACTTATCTGGATTGCCATATATCAGGCTATATTCTGTACCTGTATCCACCAATGCTAAAACATGCTGCACATTTGTCCTCAACCAATGTATTGCCAATTTAACATGAGGCCTCTGGTCCTCACCTGCCCCCAAAAGACAAGTACCTTGGCCTGTTCCATAATCAAAATGGAACAGTTCATCCACCTCCTCAGGAACAATCAAAAAATCCTTTAAATCCACTGAGCATACCTTGCTACCTGTTTCTGGACATTTAGTGAAATGCTGTTAAGGGCGCAATTGCTGCCACAAGGCAAACAGGACCACATTTGGTTGCCGGTCAATTTTCTTTTTATCAACCCCTGCTGCAAGCAAGTCAAGCCACATCTGCTTATGGCTAGTCTTGCTTGGTCCCTTTGGGAAAAAATCCTGAGCATTTCTTGGGGGTTTGTTCTTAACCACCTTTCAGACCACTTTTGCCTTTCTGCTATCTTCTACTTCACGCAAGCTGGCTATCATGATCATTACCTCATGTATAGGACAACCAATGTGTGGGGCCAGTATGGCCATCAGTGACCCAAAGGATGTTGACGGGGCATTTTGCAGCACTGTGTCTCTCATGCTGCCTGTAAAATTTTCATCGTCCAGGCCACGGGTTTTCATGTTAAACATAGACCGCCTCATCCCTAGCTCCCAAATTATTTGAACCAAGTCAGTATAAGTTTGCCATTTACTCACAGTCTTGGGAAGTTCTCCAGCATTTGCCCACACGGTAGCTGCACTCACCCATTCCATTAAGGAGTGATTATCTGGCACTCGTGTGTATCTGCGGCTATTCTGCAGCTGCTGCCTCAGGGATGGGTGCATGGTAATAGAGGCCAATTTTTCCATTTTCTCACCAGAGCATACCACACTATCCACCCCTAGCTCCCATATCCATAGCAGCCAAAGAGCCAGGGGCTCCCCTGTTTCTGCTGGAACTGTCTCCCCAAGTCAACCAATTCAACCTGGGTATATGGGACATAGGTGGTGAATTGGATCACCTGTGGATTGCCCACTGGTTGTCTTCTTGATCCTATAGACTGCTCATGTTTCACTTTCTGATGCATGACAGGTCATGCCTGGAGACACATGGTCTCCCCCAACTCACCACTGGGTTTGTCATCTTCCCTGGTGTGAGAGGCAGGAGTGGCCAGTCACTGCACATCATCCTCCAGGACAATTATCCACGCTTCCAACAACTCTGCTTTCCACTTCAAATCTTGATCAGCTTGCAGTATAGTGAGCAGTAGCCAGGCTCCAGTCAGCAGAAAAGTGGC
>NW_007729546.1:204038-204809 GCF_000696425.1 Galeopterus variegatus | reverse complement strand
ATGGTCTCCCCCAACTCACCACTGGGTTTGTCATCTTCCCTGGTGTGAGAGGCAGGAGTGGCCAGTCACTGCACATCATCCTCCAGGACAATTATCCACGCTTCCAACAACTCTGCTTTCCACTTCAAATCTTGATCAGCTTGCAGTATAGTGAGCAGTAGCCAGGCTCCAGTCAGCAGAAAAGTGGCCACCGGGCACCATATACTCAAGGATAGCCACATTTTCTCCTCCTCCCAAGGGCTTTTTGCTCCTGTACCTGCTCAGAATCTTGCTGTTGACTATGCCAATCATAAAGCTAGAGCTGGAGCTAGGTCTCACAGACCCCTTGAGCCCATTGTTCGTACTGTGTCACAAACCCATAACATGCAGGTCTATGAGCTAGGTAATAGGAAAAGGTCCTTGGAGCTGTGGGTGAAGAAANGATTCAATAGGTGGTGCTATTGAGCCTTGCAAAGCCTTCCTGCCAACTGTGTGCCTGATCTTTCTTTCTTTCTTTATTTCTAAGATTCTGCCTCTTTTAGCCGGGCCCCTCCCCGCTCTGTGTGCTCAGGACAGGGCTGGGGCGTGTCTTCTACAAACCTTGACTTTCAATTAAGTCATCAAAGTTGTGCTCTGACCCGCCCTGCCCAGTAGGTGTCCTGACTCTCCGGCCTGGAGTGAACTACTCGGGGGAGCGTCCCTCAGCATACAATTCCTCTTTGACTTTCCATGGCACAGATCAGCCCTTTCGGAGGGCTGACTAGTAAACTTCAATGTAGCTCGGGGAGACTC
>NW_007729546.1:202056-203096 GCF_000696425.1 Galeopterus variegatus | reverse complement strand
ACAGGATCGCGCTGTCTCCTGGTGCGGCCGCTCAGACCCGACGCCATCTTAGAATCTCTGGGTTCATCTTATTTGGTGTCTTTTGAAACTCTTGGATCTAGATATCCATTTCATTCCTCACATTTAAGAAGTTTTCAGCCATTTCTTTTCAAAATAAGGTTTCTGAATTTTTCTCTTTCTTCTGCAACTACCATAATCTATATATTTTCGTTGACTTGGTGGCATCCCCAAAATCCCTTAAGCTTTCTTGACTCTTTTTTTTATTATTTTTGTTTGTTTGTTTGCTTCTCTGTCTGAATTATTTCCAGTAACTTGTCTTTGAAATCACTGATTTTTTCTTCTGCTTAATCTACCCTATTTTGAACACCTCTAATAACATTTTTTGTTTGGTTATTACATTTTTCAGTTCCATGGTTTCTGTGTGGTACTTTTAAAATATACTTTCTGTCTTTTTTTTCAAATTGTCACTTCATCTATGCATTCTTCTTTTGACCTTGATTAGCATCTTTATGAAATTTATTTTTACTTTCCTATAAGGTAAATCATATAACTGTTTCATTAGGATCAGCTTTTGGACATCTAGTTATCTTGTTTCTTTGTTTGGATGATCTTTGGCTGATTCTTCATTTTTCTTGATTCTGTGTCTTTGTGTCTGCACATTAGATAAAGCAAGCCCCTCTCTCACCCTTCACAAATTGCCATCTGTATACAGAAAAAAAGACCCTACCAATTAGCCCAGCTAGAGATTCTGGGAGCCTCTTCCAACTCTTTCCCTCCCCAGGGAGAAGAAGGCAGCCCTGATTTTTGTTTGCTGTGTGAGATGTGGGTGGTACAGAGGTTGCTATGGTGTATAGCAGCCCGAGTCATTGTCTCCATTTCCCCCCATGTGGTTAGACTCTGCTGGACCCATCAGAGCCTCAAGACTGGTGAGACAGGTGCTAGTTCTTTATGCAGCCCCAGAGAAGTCAGGTGCCAGATACATGGGTCAACTCTTTCCTTCCCCCGGGGGAAGTTCAAAGTTTCAATTTTTCTCTGCTTGT
>NW_007729546.1:200427-201405 GCF_000696425.1 Galeopterus variegatus | reverse complement strand
CTTGTTCTGTGCTGAGAAAGGGGGAGAATCAATTGCATCTGTCAACCCAAGCCAGTCCTCTGTTCTCTCCCTTGGTAGTTAGACTGTGATAAGCCATCAGTGATCTAGGATTAGTACAATAGAAGCCAGTCTTCTGGGGATCCCTCTTATAAGATTTGGGGAACTGGGTATGTAAACCAATCTCGTTCCTCCCTGAGTAAAGCTGGGAGCTGGGGGAAGGGGATCTCTTTCTGATTTTATGGTACTGTACCAGGGACAGGGTACCTGGTGAGAGAGTATCCCAAATGTCTCTACTGGTGCCAGCAACTCTGGTTTCACATTCTCCCAGGGGGCAGGAGTCTTTTAATTAGTTCTGATTTCTCACAAAGGGAATTTGCCCATAAATTGTTGCTGAATTGTATTTGTTGAGTGAAGAAGGATCCAGGGCTTTCTACTCTGCCATACTGCTGATGTCATACTGTTTTCAGTTTTGGGCTAGTATAAATCATTGCTATGAACATTTTGGGGTAAGTTTTTGTATGAATATAGGCTTTCTTTTCTCTTGGTCTTTTAATTTCTCTGCCTTCACTCATTTTCTATTTATACTAGTCTAAGGGATAGCCCCAGAGAGAGGAAAAATAGCAAAAGGACACATGACTATTTGATTCTATGTTTCTATAAGTTTTCTTTCCTGAGCAATTGAGTTACAGAAAAAGGCCATCAGGTGCTTGCTTGGAGGTCGTGAGAATTCTAAATAATGAAACATGTAGTAGTGATACACAAAGGTTACCATGTGTGAAACTAAAATGTGAATATGAGGAAGAACTTTCTAAATGCTCAAACAATTAAAGAGTAAATTGAGATTTTTTTATAGTAAATGAGCTTCAGGTTAGAAATGGCATACAAAAGGACCCTGGGCAAACACTCCTAAAGGACATTTATCTTGAGTTCATTTTAGTCCATAAATACGTACTGCATATGTGCTGTTTGCCAGACATG
>NW_007729546.1:144649-199794 GCF_000696425.1 Galeopterus variegatus | reverse complement strand
TTATCTTGAGTTCATTTTAGTCCATAAATACGTACTGCATATGTGCTGTTTGCCAGACATGAGGGCCATGGTAATAGATAAATCACAGCAAGCTCAGAGCCCAGCAGGGGAGACTGACAAGTGTGTAGGCAATTGTAATACAGCCTATTAAGCATTTGTAATCAGTTCATGCAGAGAGTGCCATGGCAGCATATTCTCAGGAATATTTGGCCTATGGAAGGGAAGGGAGCAGTCAGTGGAGGCTTCCAGGAGAGGGTTATTCCCACCGTAAATAGGCAAGAGAGGAGTGGAGGACCATGGAGAAATAGATGATACAGACAATGAAGGTATGATGGGCAAAGGTCTGGAGTTCCAAGAAAGCATAAAATGATGGGGAAAGGTATGCTCAGAGTTCTGCAAACATGAGGTAATATGGGGAGCATGACGGGTTAAAATATGAAGAGCTGGTGTGTCATGCTAAGGAGTTTTGCAGTGGGATTCATAGAAAAGGCTATATAGGTGCATCTAGACTGAGATTGGTTTTAGGAAAGTAAATACACTAGAGTGGTGAATATAGCAGAGTGGGAAAGACTCTGAGCGTTAAAGTTGATGAAGGGAGACTGAACTAAGTAAAGGTTAGTAGGATAGAAGAAAGTAATTATTTTGAAACATTTCTTACATTGTCATGGTGCCTGATAACCTCAACCCATTTTTTACCTTGGGATTTAATGCATCCCTAAAATTTTACCACAGAAAAATACCCAAATAACAAATGAAGTGTTTATTCTGCACTAGTATAGAGATACCATGGTATGGTTTGAATATCCCTTCCAAATCTCATGTTAAAACTTAATCCACATTAAAATTGTATTATTAGGAAGGTGGTAAATCCAACTATGGTACATGGAAGTTGGGGCCTTTAAGGGGAGAGTGGATCATGAGGGCTATGCCCTTGTGCATAAATTTATTCATTCATTGATTAATGGGCTAATGGATCAATGGGTTATCATGGGATTAGACTGGTAGCTTTATAAGGACAGGAATTTGATGATTTTCTACATCTTGGGACTCTGAAGAGTCCCCAACAAAAAGGTGGCTCCTCATCAGATGCATCCCCACGACCTTGGACTTACCAGCCTTCAGACTGTAAGAAATAAATTTTGTGTCTTTATGAATTACTCAGTGTTAGTTATTCTAAGAGACAGAAAACAGGCTAATATAGACAGTAACCACAAGATATTTGTAGATTAGAATAAGCCAGACTTGGGGCTCCAGTTGATGTTTTTCCTACAGGATCCCAGACTCAAGGAGTTTCAGTGGCAGCCTTTTTTCTCAGGGAATTTTTTGTGAATGTCAATCCCCTGTTGTTTTCTATTTTTTTACCTTTAATGTAGCATCCATAGATTTTTTTTTTATGTGCTTCTATTTCATCTGCGTAACTCTTTTGTTGCCATGGAAATCCGCTTCAATTTTCTCCCATTCTGGCAATTGTGTTTTTATGGTCTCCTGCTTTCAAAAAGATAAGCTGCCTTATATTTATTTCACGTGGATGACAAAAACTGACCTTGCTTGAGACATAGCCAACCTTTACTTCGAAACAACATTGCAGTTATTTATTGTAGCTGATGTCATTTTGATTTCTGCCTGTGAGATCAGTTTCCAATAAAATTTCTTTTGGCCTTTACATACCTCTACTATTCAGGGGCTAGAGCTTAGCAACCCTGCAAGATGAAATTCTAGGTGGGCTCAGGGGCTAGGAGCACTGACATTGAGCTGCAAACTCTCTATTAAAGATGAGGAAAACCAGTTGTTTGGATCAAAGAAGAAAGCTGAAAACAGTGAGTGCTTGTCCCAGCTCAGCAGCTAATTGGCCTTCTTACCTTAGTTATATTACTTCTATCCAAATATGCATTTCCTCATCTCTAAAATCAGGAGATGGTCTAGATTAGAAAATTTCAAGTAAAGCAGTACATAAAAAAAGGTAAAAGTACATTAACTTGGTTAAAGATGGGAGGAAAAAATTATTTTGATTTGAAAGAATTCTTATCATTTTTATCTTTTGGATTCATAACTATGAAAAGCCTGAAATTATGAAGTTGTTTTGGTTGCCTGATATCTGGTTGTCTCGTTAACAATTTCAAATCAGATGTGATTAGCTAACTTCTCCTGGCATCCTCCAATTTTGGTGTGTCTTGAAGTATCTATATCTGTTACATGGTCACTGTATTCAATTCTACCTGTATCTTTTTAGCTTGAACTTTAGAACATATAGACTATCAGATTGGCCATTTTTTAATTGTTCTAGCATTTCTTGAGGTATTTTAATCAATAAAATATGGAAATCTAAGATTCTGTAGGGCATTGATATGAACAGACTAATTTATTAAATAAATGTTTATTGAGTAGTAGTTTTGTCAGAGGCACTAACCATGTTAGACATTGATGATGAAACTGCAAATAGAAAAGATCCCATCTGCAAAGGAGCTGCAGTCTCGTAGGAGAGTAAAATGTGGAAGACCAATGGGGTACAGTGTGTGCCCCTCTTTAAAAGGCAATCCTTACCTAGACATGAAGGTGATGTTGGCTGAAATGGCCAGCTAGAGCTTTCTCAAAGAAACTGATGCTGAACTAAGTGAGTGTTAGCCTGATTGAGAGGGGTGCGATGGTATCCCAGACTAAGGTAAAGAGGGAGTGGTAATTGAGTAGAGAGAGGAGAAAATGCAGAGGTAGGTGAGGACCAAATCTTGAGAGGTCTTCTCTATGCCTTTGTTTATGGACAGTAATGCTTAGCCTTTATTGTTGAGGCAATAGGGATATAGGAGATGTATTAGAGTTCTAAGTGACCACAAACAGAAACCAGCTTGAGGTGGTTTATGTTAAATAGCTGGTTATTTTGTTGTAGGTATAAAATGGTATCTCCCAAGACCCCAGAACAGGGATGCAACTGGCTTTCAAAAAGAGAACAAAAATAGGAAGATGTCAAGAGCTCAATGTGTTCTTTCTTTGTGCCTCTTATGGCTTCTAGGCTTCTCTCTACCTCATCTTTCTCTTCTAATAATTAGCTTGCTTTGCTGTTCAGGTCCATGATATACATCCATAACTCCTGGACACTCAGCTTATGATTTCAGCCAGCAGAAAGTCTAACATGTGATCTCTTAGGCACATACAAGTTCACTTTCACATGAAAAATAATCAGATAAGCCTGAGTTGCATCAAGCATCTATTACTGGTCAGATCAGCTATAGCCAAAGTTTATACAGGATTGCAGAGAGGCCACTCTGTGCCTCTTTGTGGATTAGAGGAGGGTGTGTGAGGAGGTAGAACAGTTACCAGAGAATAGAGAATATCATTGTGATGTTGAAAAGAGCTTAGCAGCCTTTGAAGGATAAAGAGGTGTGTAATCTGTAATAATTTTGCATTGCTCTTCTTTATTAGTCTGAATATAATACATACACATGTTTATAAGTGCAGACAGTAAAGGACATAAAAATACAAAGAAAAGCCTCTGATTACTCTTCTTTTCTCATTTTCATTTAATTATTTATTCATTCATTTTTTTCATTCAACAGATATTGGAAGAATATATAATATAGGTAATGATATAATATCATAAGTCTAATATTACCACTACATATAATATATATACATATATATGACAGCTGGGTAGAACAAACAATGGGGTTAAGACAGACACAATTCTGCATTTATGAAGCTTTCAGTCAGCAAGGGTGTGGAAAGAAGGGAACGTTCCTGCACTGTTGGTGGGGCTATGAATTAGTACAACCACTATGGAAAACAGTATGGAGGTTTCTCAAACAACTACAGATAGATCTTCCATATGATCCAGAAATCCCACTTCTGGTATATACCCAGAGGAACAGAAATCATCATGTCAAAGGGATACCTGCACTCCCACATTCATTGCAGCTCTGTTTACAATAGCCAAGACATGAAGCCAACCTAAATGTCCATTGATGGATGATTGGATAAGGAGACTGTGGTATATATACACTATGACATACTACTCTGCCATAAAAAAGAATGAAATTCTCCCATTTGCAACAACATGGACGAGCTTGGAGAACTTATGTCGAGTGAAATAAGCAAAGCACAGAGGGATAAATACTGCATGCAATCACTCATAAGTGGGTTCTAAGAGAGAAAGAAGGAAGGAAATAAAGATCACAGTGGTGCATTGGAATTGCACAGAGAGAGAACATACCTTGGGCTACAAAGTGAAGTGGGGGGTTAGGGAGAGGAGGAGGGAGCATGGGAATAATTGAGTAGGGGCATGGGGTACAAAGACAATTGTGGTAATGGTTTTGCTGCCAGTATGAATCTGGCCTTCACATCTCGGGCACAAAGTGTGACAATCAGCTTTGTATCTCATGAATGTTCATAACCAATCAAAAATAAATAAATAAATATAAATAAATAAATAAATGCATTTAAAAGAAACATTTGTAACAGTTTTTTTAAATATATAAGTCATTTCATATGTGTCTGCCCAGTTGTGATACTGTTAACAGAACACCAAAAATGGACAATTTATAGACAGAAATTTATTGTCTCACAGTTCTGAAGACTTAAAAGTAAAAAAATCAAGGTGCTAGCAGATTTGACAATTCTGTTTCCAGCATGGTTCCTTGAATGCTACATCCTCTGGAGGGAAGGAAAACTGCATCTTCATGTGGAGGGAAGAAGAAAAGCAAAGAGGCAAAAGGTGGCCTGACTCACCCTTTTAAAGGAATCAATCCCACCGCAAGGGCTCTGCCTTCATGGTCTGATCACCTCCTGAATGACTCACTTCAATACTGTGACAATGGCAATCACATCTCAACATGAGTTTTGGAGGGGGCAAACACTCAAACCATAGCATTCTGCCCCTGGATCCCCAAAACTCATGTCTTTCTTACATACAAAATATATTCATTCTATTCCAATAGCTCCAAAAGTCTTAACTCATTTCAGCATCAACTCAAAACTCAAAAGTCCAGGGTCTCATCTAAATCAAATGAGTGAGACTCAAGGTACAATTCACCATGAGGCACATTCCTCTGCAGCTTGAACCTGTAAAATCAAAGCTATTATCTACTTCCAAAATACAATGGTGAGACAGGCATAAGATATTCCCTTTTCAAAAGGAAGCAACAAGAGAGAAAATAGGAGAAACAGGTCCTAAGTAAGTCCAAAACCCAACAGAACATACAACACACCTGTAAAATCAAAGCTATTATCTACTTCCAAAATACAATGGTGAGACAGGCATAAGATATTACCTTTTCAAAAGGAAGCAACAGGAGAGAAAATAGGAGAAACAGGTCCTAAGTAAGTCCAAAACCCAACAGAACATACAACACGAAATTAAGGCTCTAGAATATTCTTCTTGACTCCAACTTCCATCTTGTGGGCACATTGGAGTAGGAGTTACGTCCCCAAAGCCTCAGATAGCCCCAGCCCAATGGCTTTGCTGGTCTCAACCCACACAGTAGCTCTCTGAGGGTTGGAGTCTCATGCATGTAGTTCTCCAAAGCTGGTCTTGCACACTGGTGACTCAACAGTTCTGGGGTTTCAGTGGCAGCATAGAGCAGTAAATGTTGAGGTCATGTGGGTTCCCTGGACCTCTCTATGGAACTCTTTCTGCCCTCAGGATGCTAGCATTCTGGGCATGGGTTGGGACTGGCAGACTTGAACATCTCTGAAATGCCTTCAGGGTCATTCTCCCATCATCTTGATTAATAGCATCTGGCTTCCTTCTATTCATGCTAATCTCCTTATCAAATGGTCACTTGACTGCACCCCAGGTTTTCTCTCCTAAACATGCTTTATTATTATCATTATTTATGTGATTTACCCTGTCAAGCTGGGAATTGTCCAAATCTCTACATTCTGCTTTTCTTCTGATTATAAATTCCATCTTTTTTTTTCTCTTCTTGCATCTTACTATATACAGTTAACAGAAGCCATGCAGCCCCCTCAGTGCTTTGCTTGACTATCCTTTCTTCCAGATATCCTAGTGTATTACCCTTAAATTATGTCTTTCATAAAGCCAATGGGCACGGACACAATTCCATTAAGTTCTTTGCCACTTTATAACAAGGATGACCCTTCCTCTAGTTTCCAACAAAATGTTCCTCCTTTCCACCTGAGACATCATCAGAATTGCCTTTACCATCCACTCATATTTTTACATGTTCTGATCATGAGCACTTAAATAATCTCTAAGAAATTTCAGGCTTTTCCTATAGCTCTCCTCTACTTCTGAGCTCTCACCAGTGCCAACCTAAACACTCTGTTCATGGCAATACGCGATTTTTCTCACTTGCTTGTCTGAATTATTTCAGTCTCTACCTATTATCCCCTTTAAAAGCAATTTCCACATTTTCATATATTTCAGGCATTTGTTATAGTAACACTCCATTCTTAGTACCAGTTTCCGTCTTAGTCCATTTTATGCTGCTATAACAGAATATTACAGACTGGGTAATTTGTAAAGAACAGAAATTAATTTTGTCACAGTTCTGGAGGCTGGGAAGTCCAAGGTCAAGGTATCAGCATCTAGTGAGGGCCTACTTGCCATGACATCACATGGTGGAAGGTAGAAAGGCAAAAAGAAAGAGCCCACTTCCATAATGACATTCATCTATTTAAACACCCCCAATTAGGCCCCACCTGTCAACTTCATTATATTGGCAATCAAATTTCAACATTAGTTTTGGAGGGGACAGACATTTGAACCATAGTAATATGTATTATATATATAATGTTTTGAAACTGGCTTTTTTACATTTAAAAATATATTTTGAATACAATTTTATGTTAGCATGTGTAGAGCTCCTTCAGTTCTTTAAATATCTCAGAATTGTGGCAGAATTACAAAACACACAAATGTATGGAGAAATTGTAGCTTTTTTAGTTTTCGTAACTCAGCTAAAATTTTCAGTAGGTCTTGCCCTCATTGTACTTGTAGATGGGGTGGTAGGGCTGGGAGAAAGGTAAACTTTAAACACTTGACAACTCACTGAATCACTAACTCAGCTAAAATTTTCAGTAGGTCTTGCCCTCATTGTACTTGTAGATGGGGTGGTAGGGATGGGAGAAAGGTAAACTTTAAACACTTGACAAATCACTGAATCAGAGTCTCTTCTGACCTAAGATGGTTTCTTTTGGTTTTGCAAAGTCTCCCCTTGATAAACTTCATTTCATTTGAGTGAATTCTTGGTCTCTTGGAGTTTCTCCCAGTTCCTCTTCAAGATGGCTTTTGGTGTATCAGAAAGAGGTCAGGACTTCAGGATGACAGGAGATAGTTCTTCATGCCATTATCTTGGTTCTCATGGGCTTCTGTTGTAAGGAGGCTAGGTTAGTCTGAACTGATTCCTGAGAACTATGGCATTCAAGGAGATGCATCCGGCTGGGCCAGAACCCAGGCAGATGTTCTTGCTGTCTTAGACCTTCTCCACTCTAATTGGTGCTGTAAATCATAAATCTGGCCACATTCTCCATCCAGTACCTGAATTATACCACTTGTCTATCCCTGTCTACCAAGCCTCTGGGTCTATTCAACTCTTCTTATAAAGACTCAATAGAAGGGACTAACTGGCTCTCAGCTCAGTGATGCTTTATAGCCTATGAGTTATGTGGAAATATGCTGTTCTTTTCTGTTCTACAGTTGATTCTCATTATTTATAGTAGTTTTTTCCATAAAGTAATGGTGAACACTGACTTAGAGAATATGGAGCCATTGCCCATAGAGAGAGCACAGAGTTAGATTCATGCAAGCCTCTGGTCACAACATTTTTGTCAACTTATCAGTACAAAACCCGTTTTATGGATGTTTCTGTTCAAAGGCACCTTATTTAATGTACATCATTGATTCATTAACATTGAATTCACAGTTAAAAGCACTGTAACTCATGTCTGAACGAAGCTTATATAACACACATATTTTCTCCCTGTGGCACATTATTAGTCTTCTTGTGCTTAGAAACATTAGACAGCACTCCAGCACCACGTTTAGGGGCTATTTAAACAGTGAAATTACCAAGAAAATGAAAAAAAAATGTAGAAAATGTGGCACTAAATAAACTGTTAAAAGGACATTTGTTTACAGTATGAGAGCTGAAACAGGAAGGCAGAGCATCACCTTGTCCAACCTCAGATGGGAGCATACATGGATGGGTGGCTCAAATTTTTCACCATTCTGTGCATGTCCTCAAATTGCTGCAAAAACATAATGAGTATTGACTGTAAATACTTTTTAGCAAATAGGTGAATTTGCAAATATGAAATCCACAAATAATGAAGATTGGCTGTATTTGGAAGCTTACGTAGTAATGGATGGAGACCAGGAGTGCTAACAGCTCCTTTGTCCTATCCCTCTAGCATCATCCTTTCTATTTTTCTATGGCCATCCCTATTTCTGTGATCTCATCAAACATGAAAGTCTCCTTCTAGATTTCCAAATAGGGAGCTGATCAGAAGCTACCTTTGCTTTCAAGTTCTTCCACATGTCTAACACACTATTCTTTGGAATTTCTACAGGAGGAATCTTCTCCTTCCTCTTAGCAGGGCCTTCTATTCCGTCTTCTCTTCCTTTCTTCCTCTTCCTCCTGGGGTATACTTACTTATCCCCTTTCCCAGTGATGAAAATAGAGACAAAATTGATGGAAAACATAATTTAAAAGTGGGTAGATATCAGCTGAGTATTTCCACATTTTTTCTCATCTAGCTCAAGGATTGGCCAACTATGGACCTTGAGTCAAATCTGTCCTCCCACCTGTTTATGTTAGTAATATTTGATTGTAACATAGCCACATTCATTTGTATATTGCCTATGGCTGATTTTGTGCAGAACTGAGTAGTCGTGACAGATATTGTATGAGTTTTAAAGCTTAAAATACTCACTCTTTGGCCCTTTGAACTAAATGTATACTGACCCCTGGTCTGGATGTACTGCAGTATTTTTACTTATGTGTTGATAGATTTATAGGTTCATTTAATTTATTTTCAGTTTTAAATTACTGAAACAACTTTTCAGTGGAAGTTTTTTTCTATATTTATCGTCTTTGTAAGAGAGCCATAAGAGAATTTCTAGTATTAGAACCACTGGGTTAAACAATTGGTGCATTTAAAGTTTTGATGAATATTGTGATGTCCATCAAAGTATTATACCAATTTATTTTTTATCAAGGTAAAAATACATAGCATAAAATGCAAAAATGTACTAATAATACAATCAGGAGTATAGTATATGAGCTGTCTTATGATTTTACCGATAGTGGGCATTACAAAATTTTTAGGTATTTTACCAAAAGCCACCAGTTTTTTCTTTGTTCTTGGCTTCAAATAAAGTTGAGACTGAACATAATTTTAAGTTATTTGGTTTTCTTTTAACTTTCTTTGCCCATTTTTCTATTCGCTCAATTGTCTTATGGCTTTCTAAGATAGTTTTTTTAATAATAAACAAATTACCCCTTTCTCTCATAGTTCTACTATTTTTGATTGCCATGCCCCTTTCTTCTTTTTCCATAAGAAATTTTAGATATGTAGTCACATTTGCCAATATTTTCTCTTGTGTTTTCTGGACAATTTGTATTTTAGTTCACTCCAGTTATTTGTGAAGAATAGGTGTGAATATGATGGTATAATGGATTCAGAGAGTTTAATTTAGAGACTGTTGTATTTATATAAGTCTAAAATTGAAACCTTAATTCTTGCTCTCAGGGAATTTCCAGTTTAAGAAGTGAGCTTATGATATGAACACATGGGAAAAATGCCAACAACACAAGATAATGAATACAGGTGCCAATCAGGTGGTAGAGATAAGAGTTCTTTTTATGGAAGTCTTAGAAATTTTAAGCTTCAGCATAAGGACAGAATTTCATTCAAGCCACTCTTTATGGCCTAAATTTGTGTGCACCTTCCTCTCCTTAGATTGACAGCCTTATTGTTATATTATTCTAACAAGGAATGACTACCTCATTCCTGTGCATCATAAGAAGGTTCTGCCATGTGGTCTACATAGAAGCAATACAGAGGTCAGGAACCAGAGCATAGTCAAATTCCATTGCTGGCTTCCCCAGATACAAGTCAGACCAGTGGGAGTATATTCACATCCTGACCATAGAAACACAAGTCGGGGGTATTTTCATTATCACTGCAACTTGAAACTTAATGAGTTGAATAGAATTGGGTTGGAGTGGAATAGGCTGAGATAGTAGAGAAGAAGGTTGTATTAGCAATGAAGGATGGGTAGGATTGTATGGAGTTGGGAAATGGCTAATGTATATGGAAATGTAAGCTTACTTACACAGAGCAGCATGAAAGTCATAAGCATAACATAAATCTGAACAGTGGCAGGTTGTGGTCATATTGTGGGGCCTTTGCTTAACAGTCAATATTTGGGACTCCAAAGAAGAGTTCTCAAGGCTTGGGCAGACAGTGGAGGTCGTTGCTTTGGGAAGCAGTATAATAAAGTGGTTATAACTGGGCACTGGAGTGATTCTCTGGGTTTGGGTCCTGGACATACAATTTATATAAACTCTGTCTCTTTAGGCAAGTTATTTAATCTCTGAAATTTGGTTTCCTCATCTACAAAATGGGGACAATAATGGTACTAACATCATAAGATTGTTGTGAGACTTATGGGAGATATTATATGTAAAGTGCTTCATCTAGTTCTTAGATAGAAAGCACTCAACAAGTGTGAGTGGTTATTGTTACCATAGCCTTTTTTTTCTTGAAAAGGCCAACTATTTCTATATTGAGAATGTTTATTTTACCATGTTATTCTCTTACCACATGGCATTTTAATTTTTTTCAGATTTCTAAAATTGTACTACTTGCTAACATAGCCTGAAGCCTCAAATATAACAAATAAACACTACTTAAAATATTAACAAATCCAAACAACAGCCCCCAAATGTACAAGAAGCATCTTATACATAACAATGAGGAATAAAAATAGCTTTTCTGGCCAATATGATGTAGATAGTTTGGATTTTTAATTTGTTACTGATGTTTAGAAAAGTAGTGGGTTTAATTGACTGTGGCTACAGAAGAGTAGAGACAGAAATGGTCTTTCTGTGAAATACTGTGCTGTTTCCTCCACCAAGGGGTGATCCTATAATGGTGACTCAACTGTTGTGACAATAAAAAATATATAAATAAAGTATAACTCTGCCTTCTGAGAATTTATAGAGTGGTTGGGTAGATCAGATGCTGTAGTTTGGTTAAATGAACACAGAACTTGAGGTTGAAAAAAATAAAGCTGAATCCAGTTTCAATGCTGTAAATATGACCTTGTACACCCTACCTCCTCTGAGCATTTTCCCATCCATAAAATGGAGATAAAAACTATTCATAGAACAGTGGTGATAATTAAATAAGTACATAGCATACTTTGTAGGCCCCATGTAAAAATACTATTTTAGAGTATTACATAAAAGGTGGAAGGGACACCACATAATGTCAGAACTTGCTTATTAACTACTCTTGCTATAATAACATCACATTTTCTTCCCTAGGTCTTAGTTTCTTCATCAGTAAAACAAAATTGAACTGAATTAATCATTCTCACACTGTAGCATGCATCAGTATCACCTGGAGAGTTAGTTAAAAAACAGTTTTCTGAGCTCTATCCATAGAGTTTCTAATTCAGTAACCTGAGAATTTGCATTTCTAACAAGTTCTAGTATGTACCTAGGCAATGCTGATAGACCAGGGACCTCTCTTTGAAAAGCACTGGGCTAGATAATTTGTTGTCTAATTTTTAATGTAAGAAGAAATTTTTCTTTCATTCTTTTTTTTTTTAACATTAAGAAATTCAAGTCCCCAATCCTGTCATTAATGATTATTGAACTTTCCATATCCTTTGATTAAATAAATCTATAATGGTAAAATAAATTACTATAAATTCAAATAGATTTTTATTTTATTAATTTCAACACAATTGACATGCATATCAAAAAGAGTCCTATGTTTTTGCATTTGTATTGGTCAACTTCTTGCTGAATGTTGCATGTTTTAAATGTCATGCAATAGAAATTCATTAACAATTAATTGCAAAGCAAAACTTCAAATCTTGCAAAAGATGCAGAATTTTGTAAAGTCTATGAAAGTGATGCTGGAACACCTTTCAAATTCAATTGACAAATAAGACTCTTACGGAGTGAGACCAGTCTTTTGAGGAAGGTGGAATTGCCAAGTGTGGTGAAACAAAGACTTCAACAAAGGGTGATTTATTTGAATACTGTAGGTAAAACAGAGGCTTTTGGATAAATTGATAAGGCTCACAAATATCATTGCAAAAACCTGCTTATTTATAGTTTTGCAAGCATGAGGCAAAAGATGTTTTCATGCTATCATACTCTTTTTCCAGAAAAATTAGAGTATTTTCATCACCAGCCTTTGACTCATGCCTGGGTCATTCTAAACATTAGTGTATAAATATAGCAATCTAAATCTTGTTAATACATAAATTAGTAAGTTTCAAGATAAGGCCTCAATTAAATGTATTTTTTTATAGTTTATTATGAAACTTTAGCCTCTATTTTAAGTGGAGCTACTTTAAGTATCTTTTTCTCTAATAGTAATTTTTGTATATATGGCAAATACAAGGGGACTGCAAAAAGTTTGCAGAATGTTTCCATGAACTTTTTGAAAGCTTCTCATATAGTCAATACATGCTGAATAAGTCCTCAGGTAATTCAGAAGAATGAGGAGAGAATCCATTATTAAGTTAGGTAGTAAAGGAAAAAATTATTTTAGTACAATGTTAATTGGGCCTTGAAGGATAAGATTCAATAGAAGATAAGGCATGTGATGGGTGCTTCTTAAGAAATGACTTTGGAAAGTGTCCTGCTGCAGGAATTGGATACAAGGCCAACATCACTGGCTCTAGAAGGAATGCATTCAGACAACTGTAAAGTCTCCATTTATAAAACAGTGAATTGTAGGTTTGAGTGGTTATATTCCTCCAAATGATGGATCTCCAAAGACCTATCAATTTGAATTATTCAGTCTACTTAGATGAGCAGGTAACTCAATCAAAACTCATTTATTTGTAGCAATGTGATAGAATTGTTAAGAGTGTCTGTGACTTGATCAGAACCAGTGACTTTATTATCAGAAGGTCAGAATGTTCAGATGAAAGACCTATGGGAATCTTCCTCAGAAATTTCATTGGTACCATATCCTATAACCTTGCTCACAACAAATCTGTCACTGATTGTCTTGGTGGCAAAGTGACTCTTTAGCAGGGGAACACTGAAAGGCCATGTGTTTTTCATGTTCCACGGAAGCAGAACTAGTAATATCTGCTCTGGTTATGCAAATGTTTCTATAGGTGTCCCTGAAGTTTGGCCAGTGCAATTGTCATGTGAAAGCAATAGAAAAACTTCCACTGATGATTAGGCATAAAACTTACCTGGTTTTTGTTGTCTTTAGTCAACACAGGTAAATGGAAAAACAAATGGCTGTTTCTAAAAAGGAATGTATTTCCACAGTTTTTCTTATTCAATTAAACACTAGTATGCATCTTGAGTACTTATTTTCTTGAAGGCCTAAATGTCGTAAGGCCTAAACGCAAACTTAACATGTGTAAGAACCTCTGAGAAAGCTAGGAAAACTAGTAAGAGAACTTTCAATAAGGATCACATAGATTGAAATCAAACTGGAGCATTACTTTTATGAATATGGACGAGGGGCTTTGAGGAATAAGGAGAATGATTATAAATGAGGCAAATGAAATACCCTAGGGTAATTGAATAAAATACAAGGTGCAAATTAGCAAACAGCCTCAATTGAAATGTAAAAGCATAGTATAGGAAATGTGCATTTACCATGGATATGTTGTTATACAAGATGTTAGGGTGAAATAAGCCAGGCACAGAAAGAGAAATATCACATGTCCTCACTTATAAGTGGGAGTTAAAAACAACAAAAACAAAAAAAGAAAGATACAGCAATCACATTAATAGGTTGAACTTTCAAAAGAAGAGGACAGAACTGAGGTTACCAGAAGTAAGAGAGGACGACGGGTGGGGGGCAAAGGGAGGAATTGGTAAAGGGCCACAAAAAATGATTACATTGTATAATGTTGAATATACTAATTATCCTGATGTGAGCCTCACATACTGCACACAGGTATTGATATTCAATGCTGTACCCCACAGATACATACCATCAACTATGTTCCAATAAAAATAAATTTAAAAAAAAGATGTCAGGGAAAGGGTTAGACACATCAAATACATACAATAACGTTTTATAAATGTATAAACTCTTCCAGAATAGGGGATGTTTTGCCTGGTGCAACTACTTACTACTGAGTCCAGGTTCACAAACTCAAAGACTTACTGGGTACACACAGGTAGCCTAACTGAAGGATACAAACCTGATGGGGACTGGAGTGCTGGAGTGAATTGGAGTGGACAGAACCCTGGTACACCAGGCAGCTACTACAGAGCTCAACAGGTTATCATGGGGGATTCTTAACCTACTTGACCAGTCCTTCTAGTTTTTCAGGAGAGGTCAAGCTATTTATGTAAAAATTGTTCATTTTAAAAATTATTCATTGATAAAAGAAAAAGTAAGCAAAAAAACACAGCATGTAGGCCGAACAAAATATTGTTTTTACGGATAGTAATACTTAGGCCCAGAGAAGGGAAGGGGCTTTTCCAAGATGACTAGGTCAGCCAGAGTTGGCACTAGCATGTGAGGTCCTGAAGTTCACTATTGCCTCAGGAAATACATAGTGTGGTTCTGTTCTTTCAAAAATGACCTATCAAAAATGTCATGAGGTATTTAGGTCTCAGATAAAGCCATTTAGAAAGAAGTCTACAGGTTCTAGAGTAATTGAGAGCAAACTGGCTGGTAGCTGACATTGTATACACACAACTTTAAGCCTAAGGAGTAGTTGGCTCAGTGTCTTCTTGAAAGCCACTTTAAAGAAAAGGCCCCAATATTACTGCATGAACTTTCCAAGAGATAGAATGTACTAGAAGTTTTCTTGGCAAAGCCAAGAGCCTCATGTTTAGACTATCAGAGGTCACAAAGAGCTTCAGAACAAATTGCTTGACAGTTCTTCCTCCTCTGTTTTACAAGAATTATCTTCTGTTGAACTGGCTGACTTCTGCAGTACATTTTAGTGAAAGAAACTAGCAGTAAAGAAGAGGTGCTTAAATCCTTGGTGATTCTGAGCCCCAGACACTGTCTTAGAGATAATGCTGCTCACACTGCCAGTTGTTAACAGCCAGTTCTTCTGCCAGAAGAAAGATTTCCTGAGGCTTGGGCTGAACCTGCTGGCAAAGGGTCAACACAAGGAAAAGTTGCTACTTATTCTGATTGCCTTGTTCCCTACCATTCCTCACTTCTCTCTCAGCTAGCAGCTCCTGGTCTAATAGTATAGAAGTTCCCTATGGTTCAATGGTGCAGAAATGACTTGGGAGAACAAAATGATTTAGAGAATGCAGATTTGGAGACAGAAGGTCCAAGAGAAGGAATCATGATTGTGGTCTTGGACCTCTCACTGCCAGGACATGTGACTTTGGGCATGTCACTTCCTCTCTCTCAAGCTTGATTGCTTCAATGAAAAGAGGAGGTTGAAATAGGGCATTTAAAGTTCTTTCTACTCCCAAATAAAGAAAATAATGTCTCTTTGCCAATGTAATCATGGACTGCCTAATGTCTATTGCCAGATGATTTCAGGAAGACAGTTCTGCTTGAACCAAAGAACCAGTGGCCTTTTTGGCATCAGTAGGTGAGTTGGTCTCAGCCAGTGAATGATTCTCCATGGTGCCCACATCTCTGGGAAAGAACAATACTTCACTTGTCTCTGGGTTTTATCCATTTATATCCTCCCCACCATTGGCCTCAGTGCTCAAAATCACTGACTCTCTGGGAATCTCAGGGGCCATGTCAGCTGTTGCTATATGGGAGGCTGGATATCTTTTCTATTTTAACTCTGCCAAGTCACCCCTCCATAAATGGAACACTCAGGACCTTTGAGAGGTAAACTCCTGTCATTGTTCCAATCTGAGGAAGGGATGAGGGATGTGGATTGCCACTTCACTGACCTGGTGCTGAGTTTCCCCTCTACTAGGTGAGCAAATCCAAGGGAAGTCTGCATAGTAACCAGGTTCTTCAACATAACATAAATAATAAATATATAAATATAAAATAATACAAAAAACATAAATTAATATGAACCCTGAAAGCATTCTTTTCTAAAACAGAAAGTTGTTGGAGATATTTTCTTAAACAAGGAAGCTAAAAGCAATTGGTTATAATTTGCTGCTTTGAATGGACAGAATTGTTTTGCCCTGGGGTCATGTATTGCTACTTTTATAATTATTATAATTGCTACAGTGATCTTAATTATTGTTGACTACATAAGCAGTGTTGCCTTTGTGCCATGCCCTGTGCTAAGTAATTTAAATGCTTTATCTTCTGTATTCTTTCTCTAGTATAAGAAACATACATTCTTTAATTGTATTGTCAACACTGTATCCCCAGGGCCTAGACGATAGTTGTTCCTCATTAACTATTTATTCAACAAATAAATGAATCCCCAACAGGGCCCTTATGCGTGTTGTTCTCTCTGTTTGACATTCATCATGCCATTTTTTGCTTTGCTACTTCTATTTATTCTCAAGATCTAGGCTTAAATGTCATTTTTTTTTTGAAAGTCATTCTCTGATTTCCTATTTGAAAGCAGGTTCTCCCTCTATAGTCTCTTGACTTTCTCTTAAAGAATTTATTCCAAGTAGTCATATTATGTTTACCCTTGTTTAGTATTTCTCTTTCCTTAGACCTTAAGCATCATTAGGGAAAGAGCTGTGCTTTTATTGTTTATTATTGTGTTCCTGGTGGTTAGCTCAGTGCTGGTACAGAGAAGGTGCTCAATAAATATTTGTTGAAAGAATGAATCCATGGGGTAGGTCATATTAGCCTCATTTTGCTAATGATGAATCAGAGACTCAGCTAAATGACTCAGGGTCACATGAAAAATAGCAGGGCTTATTTAAAAACTCATAATACTAACCCAGTTATAACCTTATACTGATAGTCAATTATGGCTAGGTGTCTATATATTTCATCTCTTGGTCTTGCCATAACTCTACCAAGTAGATTTTATTATCCCCATTTAATTGAAGAATTTGAGGCACACAGGGGCCCAGGGACTTGCCTAAGTTCATGAAATTTGTGGGTGATGGAACCTGGAGTATGTTTGACCTCAGAGCCCATGTTCTCTTTAGTGTGCCAAGCTGCGTAGCATGCTGCCGTGGTGTGAGCTTGTGAACACATATGTGTAGTATGCACATGTGTGTGCATGTGTGGATGTAAACTCCAAAGTTGAATTTTCAGTCTGGAAACTTGCCAAACCTCAGCTCAGCTAGCCTCTTCTCTCTCCACAAACCTAATCAGGGGAGTGAATAACACGGAAGAATCACTCAGCCAATATGTTTCACTCTCAAATGGTTTTGTTAGGCCATATGGCTTTTAAGAGGCACTTTCAAATATTAGGTGAGACTTGAGAACAATGATTAAAACTCATAGATCACAGGTTAATTAATCCCTAGCTTCACATAGCACCTGGCCACTGAAGCATTCAACTCCCATGAATGACCTGCAAATCACAGGCCAAGTAAACACAATAGACAGGCTTCCTCAGCAGTAATCCTGACAGCCTGCAATATATGCAGAGCAGTTTGGTGTATTGAAGGCATTTTTATATTCATAATCTTGTTTTTATTTTCAAAAGATTTGTGTGAGGTTGGCCAAGTCAGTATCAACATCTTTTGTTTGACTTGATTTAATTTGGTGACATTTAATGACCTATTAATAAATGCCAGGATCTTTGCTAAATACTTTATCTTTCCTATGTCATTTAGTCCTCATAGCAGCTCTGTAAACTAGGTGACATTATTGTTCTGATTTTATAGAGGAAGAAGCTGAGGTTTGGAGATGTTTAGTGCCTTGTACATAGTCATCTGGTTGACAATGGCCAGAGCCAGCACCACTGCAATGTCACTCTCTTTGACATCATCTTCTTCACTTATTAACAAGTGCTTTCTATGAACACAAACCTTCAGGAATACTTCGCACAAATTGCTCTAGTTCAATAAGTTATCATGAGAACCCTATGAAATATGTAATAGCATTTTCCCATTTAACAGATGAAGGCATTGTGGCTCAGAAAGGTCAAGTGACTTGTCCAAGGTCATACAGCTGATGGTGGCAGAGGTAGAACTTGAACTTGAATATCAGTGTTTTCAAAGCTCAAACTCTTCACTACCTCTTCCCTGCACACTCAGGCTAACTCTGAATCCTGACCCTCAGTTTGCTGTCCATGGTGATATATCCTCATGCTATCTCTAATAGGTGCAAGATTTGAGAATATTTTTCCCTTGCGAAAGTTCCTAATATGCATGATAATAAGAAATTAATCCCTGAATGGTAGGACTTTTCTTTTCCCCATGTGATGGACTGGTGGAAGAGGAATACATTTAGGATGTTTCTAGAGGGCATAAAATGTATCTAATCATGAGGCCTCTGGTGATTGTTGGGTTGAAATGATCATTACAAATACCTGCCAACCTTCTCATGTGCTCTCTCAAGACTGAACAAAATTGTGGATGAGTGAGAGCAGGGGTTCCAGCAGAAGTAGTGCTGAATGATGATTAATTAGAACCAGGTGTCAGTGATAGAAGAGCTGCTACTTGGCCGATGGCAAGGAAAAGTGTCACCCGTCATGCTTTAGGTTTGTCACGGGCAGGCAGGTGGGCACTCCAAATCTGAGTATGCCTTTTCCTTGGTGGAAAAGAACATCAAACTAGGAGTCTTGAGAAACCTGGTCTTAGCTTTTACTTTACCTACTGTAGCTCTTTAATTTCCTTGTTTGTAAAGTAAGGGAGACTTTCTTAATTATTTTATGTGAGAAACCCCTCTGAGACATCTGACTTGTTCATTCACATGAAACCAGTGTTGAGTAAGAAGCAACTAGTGTCTTGAACTATAGATTCTCAAAATAGACCAAGGTGGATATCTGTAGACTTCTGTACTGTAGGTAAGTTTTACAGTACAGCCTATTCCAAATAAACTTAAGTGTTTCCCAACTTAAGTTTGGGTATTCTTCACTTAAGTGTGTTTTGCAATATCTAAAGCAGGGCTTGAAAAAAGGTTTTCTGTGTAGGTCCAGATAGTAAATATTTTAGGTGTTGTGTACTAGATGGGCTCTGCCTCAAGAATTCAACTTTGTTATGGTGGTAGAGAGCAGTCATAGGTAGCCTGTAAATGAGTGAGAGTGGCTTTACGTACTTCTGATCTTTTGCCTAAAGTACTGTATGAATGTGAGGTGCTAGTGTTTTTATTTGATCGTTTTTGCTAAATACTACTACTAAATCCAGCTTAAGACCCTCTTCTACTCAGAACATACCATCCACGCCAGCACACTCTGGCATATCGCTTTCCCAAACTCCTCCAGATCATATAGCCTGTTCCATGAAACAAGGAACCTGGTTTTAATATTGATAGTAATATCAAGCATTTATTGGGTTGACTCTGCTTGGAATGTTCTTTTTTTCAGATCTTTGCACGGCAGCCTTCTTTAGGCTATTCAGACTTCAGTTCAAATAACACCTTTCCAAAAGAGGCAATTGAGTCCCAAATATTATGCCTTTTTCAGTTTCTTCATAAATCTTATCAATTGGAAAATATTGAGCTTGCTTGTTTACTTGCTTTATTGTGGCACATAGTAATGCCCCAGGTGATGTTAGGGGCTATCATCTTCCAATCATCTGATCCTTCTACTAGAGTAAAAGCTGGAGCTGTGTTCCCAACATTAGCAGTGTGCGCATTAAATTCTTGCTGAGAGAATAGATGCATTGAGAGGGTACTCTCTGCCAGCTACTGCACTAAAGCATTTTATATGTATTTTCTTATTGAGTGCTTGTAAATCTGAGGTGGGTCCTGCTATTATCAGATACAGGGAAAATGAGTATCAGGTAGGGAAAAACTGCCCAAAGTCAGACAGCTGAGGAGTTGTTGCAGAGCCAAGATTCAAACCCTGCTCTATCTGGATCTGAAGCCTAGATTCTTCACTTATTATCTTGCTACAGATGTGTATGGTCTTTTCTTGGTCAAAAGCACCTGCTTTCTTATTTGCTTCATAACGTGTTTTGTTTACCTTAATGGAGAATAAGATTCCTGAAGGCGAGGCCATGTCTCATTTATTTTTATCACTCACAGGCTGTCTAGCACTATGCTTAGCACAGAGTGGAAGATTAATATCATTATGTTGTGCATTGCTTGACTGACACAAAGAAATGACTTTTTATGTGTTTTAGTACCACGTGAGATTTATTTTTCCAAACAAAGTTGCCTACAGTTCTGTTATACACCATTTCCCCTATCCTCAGGGACTGAATGCACTTTGAATACCCTAAATACAAAGACTTGACATCTTTAAATACCACTGTGATTACAGGTGGTACTTCAAGGGCTTAAAGGGAGTGAGGCCTCATTAATTAACCCGGGGCTGTAACCAGCTGGGGACAGGCTGTTGCAGAGAGGTGAAACAGCTTTTACTCTGCAACACTGGGGTGAAAGCAGATGTGTCTTTTATGCCTATGGTACTTCTGACCAAGAGAAAAAATGGACATTTGGTGCTTTTCCTTGAAGGTCATTGGATCTGGTCCTACTGTCCAAGGAGTTGGTGGAGGGAAGGCTGTCAGCCAGCAGGGGCCTTTTTGCACAGGTTCTCACAGTGCTCTATTGAATTCATGGTGAGGGGGAGGGAAAGTGATAATAAAGGCACAAGGAGTTGAAGGTTTTCCCTCCATCTGTCATTAAGCACCCAGCCCAGGCATGTGAGGTGATGACAATTCACATTTTTTTTGTTATGCACTTTCTTAATCTGGCGTGAGGTTTTCTTCAGATGTAAACTTACAATTTACGCCTCCAACAAACCTCTCAAAGTGCTGCTCCATCTTTTGCTAAGACCCCATTAAATTGGGAGAGAGTTTGCTCACATAGTTTGTGTCCCTCCAAGGCAACAAGTGCTTATATATCACAGCAACTTGTTCACTGGTGTTCTATTCAGAAACAACTTTCACCTGCTTTTTTTTTTAAAGCCATTTTAGTGACCTACTGTACGTGATACCTTGTATTTAGTGCTAGAGGTTAAGAATATGTATTATAATCATTATTATTGCTATAATTATAACAAAAGCAACTAACATTTTTGAGCATATTCTGTGGATCAGGTACTATTTTCAGTGATTATAATGCATTATCTCCTATAGTTTTGGTATTAAAATATAAGGAAGATACTATTATCAAATTCATCTTTTCAGATGAGGAAACTAAGGCAAAGACACATATTCCTGGTCTTAAAAAGCTGCCTGTCAAATATGGCAGATCAGACAGGGGGGAACATATTTAAAAATGCAAAGCTGAGGGTGATAACAGTCATACTGAGGGTGAAATTAAACATCTTTGCATGGCTGGAAGATGCTCAGCAGGCAGGTTACATTTTCTCCTCCCATGCAAATGATACACATTGCTACTTCATCATTCCACTCTTTCCTATTGATTGCAAATATTGTTTAAGAATTGCTTTCAACATAGTCTTCCAGATAACTCTGCCAACTGGTCAGTTTTCACGTGATGTAACTGCTTGCCATTTATGACCAGCAAGCTTGAGAAATGGGAGAGAGCTTTTCCCAATGGAGACATGAAAAAAAAAATCAGTTGGCATTTGAGATTCATTTATGTATTCAACAAAAATTAATTAAAAGCATACTGTATGCTATGTTAGGATTGTAGCAATGCCTAAAACAATGACCTGTTCTTGAGAAGGACGAGGAGATAATAATTTTTTAAACACACAAGAATGTATGCTCATATCAGATAATATGTGCTGCTAAGAAAAATGATGCAATGTAAGAGAACAGAGACTGAGAGGGACATGGAACTGCTATTTTATATAGAATGGTTAGGGAGGTCCTATTTGATGAGGTGACTTCTGAATGGACTGAATGGAGTCCTAGTTGAAATGAGGAGGAGATGTGAGTACCTAAGGTAGATTTTAGACAGAGAACCCTCTGGCTGATTATAGAATAGCAATAACAGGAAAATTGATTCTTTAAAAAAAAAAAAGTCATATTAGGTTTTCCCCATGCTTGAAATGCTCTGATGTCTTTTATCACACTAGAATATACCCGAAGTCCTAATCTTTATTGCAGACCCTGCAAATCTGGCCCCAGGTTATCTCTCTGAACTCCTCCACTCTCCTCCTTCACTTAACTCCAGGTACTCTGCCTTCCTGCTTTTTCAAACACTCCTACCTCAAGGGTTTTGTACTTTTTGGATGTTGTTAGCTATCTGTCTTATCTTTGAGTTGTTTCAAGTAGAGGCCATAACTCATTTTCTGACTCCAAGCCTTCCATGAAACTTTTGTAAAGAGATAGGCAAAGTTCACCACAAGTATTCCAAGCTAAGCAGCATCAAAATCCCAAGTTCGGTAAGTGTGACTCTTCCTCCTTGGCTATGTCCTCCTGTACATGTAGTGGCCAGTGACTGTTTGTGGAATGAGTGAGTGGACTAGCATTATACAGTTGGCTAGTGACACGAATGGAGGTCTGACTCTTAAAGGCAACATTAATGTAAGAACGTAACCTTCACATCATGATGTCTTCGAGCATCTGTGAAAATATAGAATCAGTAGTTCACAGTTTATAGACATGCCTTCTAAAGGTGTGGTTCCATTAATAGAGATTAACTTGTAGTGAAATATCACATTTAATCATTTATTTACCTCTCTGACCAAGAACATTGTTTAGTGACTTATTAAGCCAGGATTTGGAGGAACATCTGTGGTAGCCAGCCTTCAAGATAGCCCCCAGTGATCCTCTCTTACTGGTATTTGTGACCTTGTGTAGTCCCATCACACAATGAATCAAGGCTATGATTAAAAGAGTATTATTGACATTGTGGGACAATGTGTGATTTTTGAGACTAGTGATAAAAGGTACTGAGTTTCTATCTTGACCTCTTCGATCACTTGCTGTGGAGGAAGCCAGCTCCTCCACAAGGACATTCAAGTAGCCCTATCCACATGGAGAGGAACTGAGGTTTTCCATCAGTCAGCACCAGTGTTACAGCCACGTGAGTGAACCACTTTGGAAGCATGTCCTACAGCCCAGTGAAGCCTTCAGATGACTGCAGCCTTATGAGACACTCAAGCCAGAATTGTCCAACTGAGCCACACCTGAAACCTAAGAACTGTGAGAGAAAATAAGTGATTCTGGTTATTTTAAGCACTGTGTTTTGGGGAAATTTGTCATGTAGCAGTAGATAACTAATATGGCATCACTGATGCTATAAGGATAAACCCCTCTCTTCTTTGAATAAAGTCCAAACTCTTTGCCATGACACACAAGACCCTCATCTGGCTTCTGCCTGCCTCTCCAACATATCTCTTGAGAAACATTAGTATAGGAAATAGGTTTTGAGTGTCTATGGTGTCCTAGGCCTGGGGTGATCAAGGTAGGCTTCCTCAATAGGGTAACCAACTGTCTTTGATTGGGACTGAGAGGATTCCTAGGCTGTGAGGCTTTTAGTGTTAAAACTGGGGAGATCCAGGAAAACTGGGATTAGTTAGTCACCCTATTTCTGGAAGGCATCAGAAAGAACTAGGGTTTTAAAAAAATAAGGAGAGACTGTGTGTATTAATAAAAGTCTGAGCAAAGGGGTAGAGCAGGAAGGAATATGTGAAGAGAGAAGGTTCTCTCACGTCCAGTGCTGCATTCCCAGCACTAACAGGGAGTAAATGCTCGCTATTACTTCTCCAGCCCAGCCCTGTACTCTTCCATCCTCATTACACTGAAGCTCCACCAAAATTCCTTCTTTTCCTTTAACATGCTAGGTTCCTTTTAAATTCAAAGACTTTGCCTTTGCTGATCCATTTGCCTGGAAGACCCTTTACCCAGATATTCATGTGCTGTCTTACCTCAAATATCTCTTCCTCAGAGAGGCCTGTTCTGACTGTGTTGTCAAAAACAGTCCTGCGTCTCTGTCTCTGTCATTTTATTATACTTACAGCACACATCACCATCAGAAATTATCTTCTCCTGTTTCATGAGAACACAGGCCTTTTCTGTCTGTCCATCACTATGCCTAGACCTCTCTTCCTTTGTCAGTGCTATCAAATATAAAATGCAGTGTTGATCTTTGTTGAATGAATACATTTAGGTTAAAACGCTGTGGCCAGATGATGGGTCTCATCTCATCCTTCCCAGACTTAATACCCCTTAGGGTCTTCCTATTGCCATTAGGATAAAAATGCCAAACCCTTAGTGTAGTCTGAGAAGATCTCCATTACCCAAACTCTGAGCATCCCTTTAGCTTCAACTCTTGCCTCTATTTACCTTTGCCTCTATGTTCCAGGCACATGGACATTGTTGATTATACTTAGGATTTCTCAGATAATGTTCTGGGATTTCTCAGAAAATATTCCTTCTTTCTACTAGCTAACTCATAAAAGCATCTGTTTAAATAAAACTTTTGGCAGAAACCTTTCCTGACAATAGCCACCCCAGTCTCACCAAGCAGCCATTTCTCAGTGCCTGCAGAGCACCTGTTATCCCTGTCATAATACTTAGAACATTGTCGATTACCTGTTAATTATTTTGCTTGCTAGACCGTAAGCTTTGTGAGAGTAGAGAATGTGGGGTCTCAGTCACAGCTGTAGAGGTCTCAACAAAAAGTAACCTCACAGTAAACCTTAGACTAAAAGTATATCCAAAAGCTTGAAGAAAGTATAAAGGATAATAATAAAGAAAAATTTTTGAATTTTTACCATCATAGAATTGCATTGGTATGGTACCTGGGAGTCAAGTCCTTGCCCCAGCTAGCTAAGTAAGCCCTTCTAGCTACAGAAATCTTTTCCCTTGGAATCACATAGCCAAAATATTGGAGCCACACCCTCAGATCTGCTTTGACTTGTTACCTCTTTCTGCTCAGTGCCTTGGGGAAATAGGCAGTGTTTACCTATTGCCAATGCAAAGCTGAACAGATGGCAAATGTCCTGTGTTCTGCCAACAAGAATTAGGAGGAATAACTCAAATTCATTTGCTCGAGACAAACTATAGCCAGGGATTTAACCGAGACTTGGCAAAGGTAGGCTGTTAGCTTATGATTAATTTCACAGTTCCAAGAAAAGGAAAGTGTCTGTCGAGTGGTTTATGCCATTATCCTAGATTATAAGGTCCTTAATTAGAATTCTTGCAGCATCTCCCCATCCCCCACTATCCACCTACTTTCTCCATGATCCATCATTTGATTCTCTTCCTGCCTCTACTTGTCCTTCTCTACTATGGATGTTTCAAATGATCTTTTAAGGTCATCTTTAACAAGAAGTCATATAGACATAGAATCACAGAAGAAACTTCATTTTGTTCTGTGAGTTCCAGGGGCCAGCTGGTTGTGGATTAGCGTCAGTCAGGCTTTTTGAGAACACCTAGAAAATTGTGAAAAATATTGATGTTCAGATCCCACCCCTGGAGATTCTGATTCAGTAATTGTGGGGCCAGACTGTCATTTGTGTTTTTTTTTTTTTAAGAGGAGAACATAGAATAATTTTATAATTGGGATATAGAGGTTATTAAAAAGATGACTTGTGTTTTTAAAACCTTTTCAGATAATTCCCGTCCAGGTGGGCTTGGGAACCATTGGATTAGAGTCTATTCCCAAATTTATTCTTGAATCTGGCCCCCAGACATTCTAATAGTGCATATTCAATCAGCCACTGCTGAAACACCAATGGTCTTGCAAACTAGCCTGTGTTAATTTAGTCACTTGTGATTACTGGGTGTTTTTTGTTAATATCAATAGCTTCCATGATTTAGAGTGTTTATAGATTTTTTTCCTCCATAATGTTACAACTGAGCCATATGCAATAGGAAAGCAATTTACATCTGCCACAAATGTAAACAAGTAGACACACAAACAAGTCATGAAACATGATTTTTTAATGAAGTCCTGACCATATAAAAAGTTTACTGGAAGTACATAAGACTGAGTTGTGGGAATCTCCAATGTTCTGGTTGGAGTCAAATGACTCAAATCCTTCACATTGATATGTGAACTGAGACATACTTCTGAAATCTAATTCTAGGCACCATTCTGAAAGGTGTCTATTTCTAGTCTTGCTATTTGCTTACATCTCTTTATATAAGGGTGTTTCTAATATATTTTATGCTAATTGACCAAACCTCTGATTTTGACTAGAGATAAAGTTAGCTAACCCTGTGCAAGTTTCTGATTAGTCTTTCAAATACTATTTTTAGAGTGTGGATTCTTGATTGTAACTGTTAGCTAGCTGTTCTCAGGCTATAAACTAAAGCTGACTTGCACAGCCATATGTAAATCACACAGTCTACACTGAAGTATTTTAAAGTAAATTATGCCCAAAAAATGGAGACTGGGGAGAGATGATAAATTAGGTCTTTGATGAAAATGTTGGAGAACATTTAATAAGAACATGCCAAACATTTGTACTTGAAAAACCAGAAGCGAGAAAAATCAGAGCAATTGCTTCTACCTAACATTGCCAAAACTTGACATTCTCCTAGAGTTAGATAAATTTAGCTTTTTGGTACATCCTTTTTAGTAGTAGGTTCAAGAATGTCTTTGCCTCTCTGACCCTAACTTTCCTCAGCCGGGAAATAAAGATATTGGACTAGATCATTTATGGTTCTCATTTAGATTTAATACTTTATACATCAGAAGCATTTTCCTCATTCTTTATAAACTCATGCACACATGCATGCACATACACAAATCAATTTATTAGCATAAGGAATAAATTTCCAAATCAGTTGAAAGAATTTGTAAAGTGAGAGAGTAGCTAAATTGGATGTGTGAAATATAATCTGTTGAATTAAATAATTTGATTAAATTTGAAACAATTATGGTAATTTAAGTTATTTTCAGTTTGTTAAGATAATATGTCAAAAATCTCATTAAATAAAAAACTATTATTAGTGCTTATAATTATTTTAAAATTCAAAAGATCAGGTTTTAGTTGTTTTCCCAATAGCGGAATCCAATGTTTCCGAGTCCCAAACCAAGCTGTTGTCCATCCGGAGATTCGTACTTATGCTAATTGTAGACAGTTTTATTCATACACGTGGTTTGACAAAGGTGTGGGGTCTGCATGGGAAGAAATTATCTATTTCATAGTAAGGAATATGAGTTTGAGGGTCAGACTCACCATAGATTTGAGTCCCAAATCTGTTGTTCACTAATTGTGACCATGGACAAGCTACTTAACCACTCTAAGCTTTGGTTTCCTTTTCTGACACATGAGAATACTAATAATTCTTATTGATTTGTTGGATAATAAATGAGATAACAACATGCTAATGAAAGTGCTAGGCACATGGTAAGTAAATAGTTCAAGTATAAGCTGGTGCTGTCTCTCATTGTTTTTCTTTACCGTCCACGGTTGTGTAAGACTCGTACATATGTGGGCCAAGCGAACCAAGCCTGGCAACTCTGCTCATTTTTCTTTTTAACAGCTTTATTGAGATATAATTCACATACTGTACAATTTACCCATTTAAAGTGTAAAATTCATTGGTTATTAGGATATTCACAGATATGTGCAACCATGGCCACAGTCGATTTCAGAACATTTTTATTACCCCTGAAAGAAACCCTGCACCACTAACCCTTCTCAGTTTTAGTGATGCTTATGGATCTGAGATTTATAGTGATATCTTGGGCTAATTGCTTCCAGAGCTGTTTGGTGAGTCCACTTCTTATGAAAGGACACTTTTCTGATTGATAGCTGTGGTTAATGAATTGGTTGTGGATTGATTCTCACACACCCACAAACACGTGGCTATCTCAGAAGATGCCCTTAGCTTTTGACTGTTTTGGTTTTTTAGTAGCCAGTATCTGGTGGTTTGAGAGGTCCCAGGATACATGTCCTACAGTCAAGCCTCTTTGGCTCCTTTTGGCACAGCAAAAAAAAATATCTGCATGTGAGTGATTTTCTCTCTCTTGTAAGGACACTGATATTTATGATTTTTTGAAAAGAGGTTTTCGGTTCTCAGAATTGCAAAGGTTTCTGGCCAAAGCCCCTGTAACTACCAACCTAAACCATGTAAGACAGAAAGCGGGGCAGATATTTTTTAAGTACTTCAGAGAGAAGAAACAAAATTTAAGATAGAACATGGGGCGAGGGGGATGGAAATCACATGAAGTCCAGCATTTTGTTGGAGGAGGCATATTTAGATTCAACCCAATTTATTGGTGATGATATTAGTAATAATATCCATTTGAGAAAGCATGCTAATTTTTTTTGTATAGGGTACCTCAATGGATCCTCAGAACAACCTGTGAGTTGTGACAATTACTGATAGTTTACAACCAACGAAACTAAAACATAAAGGGGGTAAGCAAATTGTTCAAGAGTGTACAGCTAATAAGTGACAGGACCAAGATTTAAAATCTGATCTGGTTTTAGGACCTATGTTCTTGCACTATCTTGCCTCTTTTATCTTTCCTGTACTCTGGAGTTCCTTGGGCAAGTCCTTTTTCCTTTTTTAAAGCCACTGTTTCTTTTTTTTTTTTTTTCTTTTTCTTTTTAATCTGTTATGAAGAGATACAATTTCTACAGCATCTACCTTACTAGAAAAAATAAGAATTTGATTACTCTATATATTTATCTCAGTAGAAGAGATTATCCTTTAATCCTACCCCGTTAAAGAAAATCCTTTCAAGTATAAGGCTTAATAAAATGTTACTTTACTATCTAGGCCAAGGCCAATTTATGAATGAGTAGTCTGTCACAACCAGAGTTTTTCAGAAATCATTAAGACTGTTGGACATCATGGGCATGAGATAAATATTTTTTCAGTGAATGAATTCAGTTCACTTATATAATTATTTTATGTCCATAAAGGCAACTTTCATACCCACTGAATTAGTCAGGATTCCTTTGCTTGGAAATAACAGAATCTCAACTTGTTTGTTTGTTTGTTTCTTCCTTCCTTCCTTCCTTCCTTCCTTCCTTCCTTCCTACCTTCCTTCCTTCCTTCCTTCCTTCCTTCCTAGGCCAAGGAGTGTTGACCAAGAGGCTGGGACAAAGCAGGACAAGGGCCTGTGGGAGGCCTGGGCAGGATGAAGAAAGAGGAACGAGATGTGATTAGGAAGAATGATTAAAAAAGAGTAAAAGAGTTTTACAAATTAATCATAATAGTATGTTAAAAATTGTTATCTTTTATTGAGTGCTCCTTATATCTCAGGCATTTTTCTAATAAAATATCCTATATTGGCTAATATAACCCCTACAGTACAGCTCATTGAGTTTGTCACTGTTATCCTTATTTAAAAGATGAGAAAAATGAGACAGCTACATTAGCACGTCCTAGTGTACGTGATTAGTAAGAGACAGAGGGATCAAAATGCTCTTTCTAACTTGAAATTCCTTGTTCACATGTTTGTGTGCTCTCTCTCTCTCCAGTAATAATAATCATAATAGTTGTGTCTTGAATTTCTATTATGTTCCAAACTTTGTATCAGAAACTTCCTTTTTCAAGTACACGTGTATGTTTAATAACTACTAATTTTTGTTCATTAAGAGGAAAATAAATATGTAAATGAGCTAAAATAACAATCTCAAAACAAATGATCAGTATTCCCATCTTCCTACCTGCAAAGATAATTGCTGTTATTATTTTAGTGTATAGCTTTCATTTTTTTCTCCTTGTAACGTATTAACACTGTTCACCCCAACCCTATCTCTCTGCGTCTCTCTCTTTCTATTTATTCATTTACAAAATATGCATATATGTATACATTTATGTTATACATGTGCATATGTAAGTGTATGTGTGTGTATATATGTGTGCTGTATACATATGCACAAACATACATACAATAATAGGTAACATTTACTGAGTGCCTACTGTACCGTGTACCAGACACTGCAAATAAATTCTTGACATGGAACCACTTATTCTTTAAAACAACCCTGTAATGCAGATTTTATTATTATTTCCATTTGAATAACAGGAAACCTGAGGTAATGACTTGCTGAAGAGTACAAAGCTAGTGAGTGGTAAATAGGGAGTTGAACCCAGATAGCATCATTCCAAAGTTTTGACTCTTACAAATTACATTATATTTCTCTGTTCATTTTTGCTGTTTTTCTGACACTTTGCCTCTTTGACTTTGTAACATACATAGTACATTCCTGTGTGTGATAGGCAGAATAATGGCGCCCCAAAGATGTCTATGTCCTTATCCCTGGAATCTGTGAATGTGTTATATTGCATGATAAGGGGAATTAAGATTGTAGATGGAATTAAAGTTGCTAATTTGCTGGCTTTATTTTCAGAATAGTCCCAATATAATCACAAGTCCTTTGTATGGAAGGAAGGCAGAGGTAGGGAAAGAGTGTGATGGTTAATTTTATGTGCTAACTGCTATAGTATACAGTATTCAATCAAACACTGATCTAGGTCATATGGAGATATTTTATAAATGTGGTTAACATCCACAAGTAGTTTACTTTAAGGAGATTATCCTCCATAAGCAGGACAGGCCTCATGCAATGCATTGAAAGGCCTGTGTGTGTATATGTGTGTATGTGTGTATGTGTGTGTGTTTGTGTGTGTGTGTGTGTGTGTGTGTATGTATGTGTACATATATATATACACAGTGGTGATAACCTACTGGCTTTGAAGATGAGGAATGAGCAGGTGGCCTCTAGAATCTGGAAAATTAAAAACAAAAATAGATTTTTCTCTTGGGTCTCCACAAGAAATGGAGTCCTTGATTTTAGCATAGTGAGACCCCTTTCAGACTTCTGACCTACAGAACTATAAAATAATAAATCTGTGTTGTTATAAGCCACTGAATTTATGGTAATCTGTTATAGCTGCAACAGGAATCTAATGTACAATGTGTCATCTCAAATCTTACCCCGACCTATGCTGTCAACACTGTTTTGCATACAAAGGGCCTGAAACTTTGAGGCATTATGTGACTTGGCACAGACCAGAGTGTAACTGTCCTAACCAGGACTTGGACCTAGTTCTTAAAATGTACAAGCTCAGTGTTCACCTTCTCTAGCAGGCATCCGTGTAGAATTTTTAAAACTGTTTCCTCAATGACATTTCTAGCTATTGTGGGTTAATAACCAAAATAAGAAGAGGAATTAAGGAAAATAAAATTCCTTGCTTTTCTAGTTAATGCTTTCTTTGTTGGGGGATAAACTATCTGCCTAGGTAGCATTAGGTGATTAATTGCATAGCTGACATGCAGTTCTCTGTCAGTTAGTGATGTGGAGCATTTTTTCATATACCTGTCAGTCAGTTCTATGTCTTTTAAGAAATGTCTATTCAGGTCCCCTGCTCATTTTTTAATTGGATTATTTGCTTTCTTTCTATAGAGTTGTTTGAGTTTCTTATATACATAGAATATTAACCTCTTATCAGATGTATGGCTTGTAAATATTTTCTCTCAACCCGGAGATTGTCTCTCCACTCTGTTAATTATTTTCTTTGTGTAGAAGCTGTTCATTTTGATGTAATTTCATTTGTCTATTTTTTTGTTTTTGTTGTCTGAGCTTTTGGGGTCAAATCTAGAAAAACCATTGCTCAGACCAAAGCTGTATAGTTTTTCCCCTATGTTTTCTTCTAGTAGTTTTAGTTTTAGGTCTTGTTTTTAAGTCTTTAGGCTATTTTATTGTTGATTTTTGGAATTAGTGTGAGATAAGACTCTAATTTCATTCTTCTCTATATGGATATCTAGTTTTCCCAGCACCGTTTATTGAAGAGACTGTCTTTTCCCAATATGTAAAACTTTTTAATGTAAAATTTCAAATATATGCAAAAGCATATCATATGACTATAATATTATACTAATATGCTAAACTCCCATATACTCACCACCTCATTTCAGAGGAAATCCATATGTCAAAAGGATACCTGCACTCCCATGTTTATTACAGCTCTATTCACAGTAGCCAAGATATGGAGCCAACCTAAGTGTCTACCAATGGATGACTGGAAAAGAAAAATGTGGTATATGTACCCAATGAGATACTATTCAGCCATAAAAAAGGATGAAATTCTGCCATTTGTGGCAATGTGGATGAGCTTGGAGAAATGTATGTTAAGTGAAATAGGTCAGACACAGAAAGAGAAATAACACATGTTCTCATTTATATGTGCAAGCTAAAAAAGTTGATCTCACAGAAGCAGAAAGTAGAATAGTGGTTATTGGAGACTGTTAAGGGTAGGAGAGAAGAGTTGTGGGGAGAGGGTGGTCAGTGGATACAATATTACACCTAGATAGGGAGAAAACACTGTAGTGTTCTATAGCACTGTAGATAGACTACAGTTAACATTAATTTATTGTATAATTTCAAATAGCTAGTAGAGAGGATTTTGAATGTTCCCATACAAAGAAACAACAAATGTTTGAGGTGATAATATGCTAATTACCCTGCTTTGATCATTGCATATTATACCCATTATCCCATAAATATACAATTATTATGTCAATTAAAAAATAAATTTAATAAAATCATTATTAATTTATGGCCAATCTGATTTCGTTACTCCAACTAATCTACCCCCATACCATTGCATTATTTTGAAGGAAATCTCTAGAGTTTCAAAAATGGGTGATTTCAAATCTCTATAGTTTCAGAAGGGTAGATTTGAGGAATAGACTTAACTTTTGAGGTGGGAGATGTGGCAAGGATTGAATTGTGCCCCACAAATTTTATGTACTAGAAGCTTGATCCCCACTGTGATTGTTAAGAGAGTGGGAAATCCTATTGTAATTGAAAGGTGGGGCCTTAAAGAAGTGATTAGATTCTGAGGACCATGCCCTAATGAATGGATTGATAAAGGTGGTCATGGGTGTGGTTCTGAGGGCTTTAAAAGGAGAGCACATGAGAGTCTTCTTCTCTGCTTCCACCATCTTGCAATGTGAAACCCTGTGTCACTGAAGCCACCACTAAGGAAGACCTTTAACAGGTGTATTCGCTAAACTTCGGACTTCACAGTTTCAGAAACTGTAAGCAGTGAATTTTGTTTTCTTACATATCATCCAGTTCTAGGTATTATGATATAAGGAACAGAAACAGACTAATAGAAGATGAAATATTTTCTACTCATCAAAGGGATGATTTATGTCAAAATAAAGTTGTGATAATTTTTTTATGTGTTTTAGTTTCTGAGAATTAGATGTTTTAATTTTTTTCAAGGCATTTCTAAGGTATACTATCTTATCAATTAGCTAGTTCAGCACATTGAACTCTTCCTGTATGTCAGGAACAGTATGAGGTTTTGATGATACAATGGAGACTACAAAAAAAATTCTAGTGCTAAAGTAACTTACTGCCAAGCTGGCGAAGAAATGAGTATGTAATGTGTGATGAGAATATTAATAATACAGAGAGTTACATGGGATTATTTTAAAAAGGAACATTAAATCTAGTTTTAGGGGGCCAAGGAAAGTGTTATAGAAGATAGATGTCTAAATAGATACTAGGAAGATAAATGGAATTGGGAGATAAGGAGGGTGGGGCTGCAGTGTAGGTGATGATCTACTGAGAGGGAAAAGCTCCATGGGGATCTGTGGGTAAGGGATGTGTCATGTTCCCCATGACTGCAGGGTAGAGGATGAAGGGTTTTACCTAAAGCTTAGGCAGTCTTTAGAAGGCTTTATTCAGAGTGCTGACAAGATATTTCAAAGCGTGTCTCAGTGAAAAAATTGCTCTGAGAGACTTAATCACAAACCTAAAGATACCAAATGATTAGTCATACCCACGCCTGGGACTCTGGCCTTGCATCCTCCTCTGTTTTTTGTTGTTTGTTTCACTGTTTGCTTGTTTGTTTTATGTTTTTATTTAAATTTTAAATCAATAAATGCTTCCAGTAATTCTCACAGTTGCAATCTTCTTGTCTCTGGTCATTAACCCTTAGTAAAATAGAATATAAAGCTAAGGAATAAGGCTCCTGAGTCCAATTTCCTTAATAGTAATCATGGTAGAATTGGTCATACCCTCAATTATCTGCTGGTTAGTCTGCAGTGTTCTTTCTCTCTGTGCCATTATGCCTGCTATCTTATGTCTTGCAATTAGAACACTGAATAAATAAGGTCTAAGGATGTGGCTGTGATGCAGTTTTACTGGAGGTCTAGGGTCAGGTGTGATCAAGGAGAGTGAAGAACTCAGGGACACAGGGCAGTTAATCCAACAGTATGAGTTCAGAGACTCCAGAGATCTTTCCTGATGGAGTACACGAGGGGAGGTGCAGAATGTTCTTACCGTACTTCTGTAGAGCTGGGGTAGATAAACTGCAGCCCATGGGTCAAATTTGTCTCACTGTCTTTGTAAATAAAGTTTTATTGGAATACAGCCATGCTCATTCATTTGCACACTCTCTGTGGCTGCTTTTATGCTACCCTGGCACAGTTGACTAGTGACACAGAGAGAATGGCCCATAAAGCTTAAAATTTTTACTCTCTGGCCCTCTTCAGGAAAAGTTTGCCAACTCCTGCTATAGAGGAAAAGTCATTGAAAGTGGATCTTTAACTAGATTGTGCTAGAATCTGAAGAGTGTTCATGACGATGAGGTCTGTAAAGGGTTCACATAGGCGAGTCTGGTGCCTTATTTACTACAGGGCTGAGGGGTTCCTTGGCTCTATAAGGCTTTGTTTCTGATGAGATGTTTGAGGAGTGCTTTCTAATCCATCGAGTCCCAAAGGGGCTTTCACTTGAAAGTTCCAATCCAAGCTGAGGGATGGTGCAAGGTACTTCTTACTATCTGGGGACTAGTGACTTTCCACACCTGTGTGTCATTTGCTTTGTGGCATTCTAGCCACGAGCAGAGCTTTCATTTCCAGCTGTGAGGCATCTGGCTCGGATCCCTCCTTTCCTCTTTGCTAAGTTATTCCTGATGTTCCCTCTGTGTGTTCTGGACTGTATTGGCCTCTATCTTCCCTTCTGAAGTGCCCTTGCAGGCTTTGCCAGTCCCACATCAGCCCCATGCATCTTCCTGCCAACTCAGCAGGCTTACCCTCTGGGTGCTTTCCTACCTTTAGGAAAACAGGAGAGTTTGGGTTTTGATTGAGAAAACTTACAGAGCCAGAAAATGATTGGATTTCATTAGTTCACTTATTGTAGCACCCGTTCTCAGCATCACACTTACATAGCGGGCTATATGAAATGCTACAGGAATCACTGAAAGGTCTTCTCTTGTCTAAAATGTCTTCTCTACTAACCCTGCCATGGTGCATGAATTGTCTCACTTTGGATTAAGAAGCCAAGAGCACTCACTAAACTGATAACACTTCCCTATGCAGAGTAACTCCCCCAGCCACTAGCTGCCACTCAAGCTGAATATGACTGAGGTGAGTGGAGTAACTGTAGAAGAAATCGAATGTCCAAGTAAATGGGACAAGTCAGTTTCAAAAGGGAGAGAGACCTTGGAAATGCTGTGAACAGACAGCCCAATTGGCTTATTCAGGAAATTCATAGATGCTGGATATCTTGGAGGTAAGTTATTAAAACAAAGGAAAGTGCATGAAAGGTGCTGTAACGTAGAAATGACTGAGCATCAGAGCTGGAAGAGGCCAATGTGTTGACAGATGAGACCACTGAGGAGCAAGGTGCTGTGACTTCCCTGAGGTACTGCAGAAAGTAGTTAACAGAGTTGGGACTAGAATCTAGGTCTGCTGACACCCAGACTTGTACTGTTTCCACTTCCCAGCCATTCCCAAGGTGGTCTCAGGACAGTATTACTTCTGCAAATATTAGTAGAATTTTACCTGGAATAAAAGGTATGGTGGTTAAATAAGTTTAAGAAACATGGTTAGAAAGAGGCATACCAGGGCAAAGTACTTATGTAGAAGTCTTGGGATATGAACTGTAGCCATTCAGTCAGTAAATATTTATTGAGAACCTGCCATGAACCATTTGCTAATAATAACAGGAACTGCAGTGGTGCAGTGCTTTAAGATGACCTCTTGGATGAATGGGTACTTGAGCTGGTAGCTGAAGGGTAAGTATGAGCTAACTAGGTGAAGTACATTCCAGGCAGAGAACAGCATGGGCATGTAGTGAGGGAAGTGTGGTGCTTTAGGGCAGAATGTTCTGGTTAGGGTACCAAGGTACATGGAGGCAGAGGAAGGTGGCTGGGACTCCAGCGCTCATTACCTCTGGACACAAGAGGCCTCGTTTTCCCCAGTGTGTCTTACAAATATTATTATTCTGTGTGTTGTGGAAAGGTTGGGAAGTACTGCATCAGGGAACTGAAAAGTGGAACTTAGTGAGATAGGATTGTGGTTGAGATAAGAGACTAGAATATCGTTCAGGAGCCTTAAGATTTGAGTCTTATTCCTAAAAGCAGTTTTTCTACTAATTCCCTGTGTGACCTTAGCTGAATCCCATCCTCTTTGTAGACTTTAGTTTCCTCTTCAAAGATGGGACAGGATAATATGTCTCCTTTCTGCTCTGATGACCTCTGATTTCACACTCCTGTAATTTGGTATTTGGCTCTGAAGAAGCTGCACGTTTGGACTGCCTTCTAGCCTGGGCTCACCCTGAGGGGTTGCTGGGTTTCTTGCTGCCTTGGCTTAAGGTGAGTTGTGTCACCTTGGGGCTGAGCACTCCCACCTGCTGATAATGACTTGGAATTTTGCACGACTTGTTATTATTGCTGCTCTCCAGCCACCCCCTGCCTTAGACTCAGAAGGCTGAGTTCCCACCCTTTTCATTCTAAATATAGCAACTCTGTTTACAGAGTTATTTTTGCTATCAGAGGAAGGAAAGTGGCAAAACCCAGGCCCATCTGGTGGGTAGGAAGCCCAGAGTTCTGTTTTGCGCTGCCACTTTCCTCAGCTCATTTTGTACACACACACACACACACATACACACACTTCCCCCAAGAAAACAACCCCTTTCTGAAGTTGGCGCCACTCCCCAGATTCCCAGGAATGTGTGATGGCCATTAAAGGCCATGTTCCTACCTCCCATTTGTATCTCTGACTGTGTGACCTACACATTTTACACATCATCTACAGGTAATAGAAACTGTGGCATTTAGAGGTGTGATCCTGGCATTCTGAGTCAAACTTGTGGAGTATCCAGGGGACTTCTGGGCCCATATGTGAATGTAAGTGGACTGAAATACTCTGTTTCTAGGAACTCCTGGGAACTGAAAGATGACTCTTTAATGAACAGAGAGATTACAGCTGGACCGTCCTATGTAGAGAATCCCAAATGAAGAAGGAGGTGTGGGGAGAAGCGCGTACTAAGTGTAAGAGTGTCCGATCTCTGTGTTAGAGACTGGCTTCTGTTATTTACAGGTTTTGTGACTTGAGTGAGTCAGTTATATTCTCTGGGCCCCAGTTTTCTCATCTTTTAATGCACCTTTTAATAAAGTTACAATACAAGTTGAAGGAGGCAAGGCATAAAAGTAATTAGCACAGTGTCAGGAAAATAGTAAACATTCAAATAATACTGATAATAAAATTATTGTTACAGATTCAGTATTTCATAAGCTCTAGTCTGTATTCTATTTCTTCTTCCATTGTTATTTTTGAAGAGCCACCTTCTTTTTCTTGAGTTCTTCTGTAAAAGTTCCAGCTGAGTTCTTTTCATGCTTGATTGATATTAGAGTTTCTTGCTGATGTTTCTGTCTGTCCTCAGAGGACAGTGGTCACATTAGAGACCTTCCTGGTCTGAAGGAATCCCAGTGTTCTTAGTGAGTTCTCCGTCTGTGTCTGTGCAGCACAGGTGCTTGTGTGGGACAATGGTGATTGACGAGACTGTCTTGACAGAGAGTACATTTCAGGCAGATGGCCAGTGGTTGGGCTAAGTGGGAAGGGTTGAACCAACCTCTCTTAAAGGGCATTGGAAGTCCTCCAGCAGTAATTGCTTCCCACAGACTTCCTGGCCTATTCTGGTCACAATTTTAGTGACTTTTGTACTCTTTAGCCTATAGGGCTGATATTCTTGCCTTCAGGTTGCATGGCCATTGACCCAGTCAGACTGCCTGTCTGCATGTGGGGAATTGAATATTAGGGAGAGTATTTGGGTTGGTGATCTAGAGACATAGATTTTGGAATCATTAGAGAGTAGATGGTATCTCACGCTCTGGGAATGAATGAGACTTTATAAGCAGAGTATGAAAGACAGGAGAAGCACTGAGAATGCTGCTCTAAGTGCTATTACTATATGAGATCAGGAAAAGAAGAATTGGAAGAACAGTCCAGAGAGGAAAGAAGAAAGTTAAGAAAGTGATGTTATAGGAGCTCAGGGAATAAACTCCTTTAAGGATGTGTGGATGAACAGGAATACACAGGGGTCTGAATGAAGAAAGATGCATTTGGGGTAGAAATGTTAACAAGCTCAACTCAAAGCCACCTTTATTTTTCATGCTGTGGTCAAAGACAAATGTGAGAATCGAGGACTTGAAAGTTAATTAACTGGATGGTTTGGGCTATATTTATATGCTTTGGTGGTGACAGTGTTTGTTAATTTCCATTAGCGCTCAGTGTCTTCATGGCCCAGACTTCTGTATTTCCTTGTGGGCATGGAGATGCTCTAACAAGCACCTCCCATCCCAACTTTAAGGGATTGATGGGTCTAGGGATATGCTTCCTTCATCATCTCAACTATGTAGACTATAAGGATGTATTTATATAGATGTTTATTAACAAGGTATTACATATGGAGGGTGAGTGATGTGGCTCTAGCATGTTAGGAAAAACAAAACTGAACTGGGAATGAGGAGAATTAGTTTTAAATTCTGACTGTGTTATTAACTTACTCTGTGGGAAGAAAATAAATCTCTCTTGGTCTCAGTTTACGTATCTGTAAATGTAGGGAGTTGGACTCAAAGATTCCTTTTATCATTAGTATTTTGTGAGCTCTGAGTGGACTCAGTGCAGAGTGATAGGAGGGCAGCATATATAGAATCCTGTGTTTTCCTATCTGTACCTAAGGGTTATGCTGTGATTCCTGTACATTAGAGCACGGTCATTCATGACCTTCTACATGTCTACTCTTGGAGGAAAAACAAATATTTTTCTGTTGATTATTTTAAAAGTAAATCTATTTTCCATGTAAAGTGAGATAATAAATCCCGCTTACTCTGTGCTGGCCTGACCATCTGCTAATAAGGTCTCCCTCTCTCTTTCCCTACTTTCTTTCCTTCAAATAAACAAAGAAACATATAGCACCTAATATGTGCCAAGTACTTGCTAGGTATAGGGATTTTAGAATGATTAAGACATAGTTTTTCTCTTAAGAAGATTGTCATCTAGTGAGAGAGCGAAATTAACCAGTAACTGCAATACAGTGTAAGAGTTTTGGTATAAACGACAGTGCTATAGGAAACATGAGATATTCACTCATTCATTTATTGTTTCACCCACTCATGCCACACATATCTGAGTGCCTGTTATGCACCAGATCTTGCTCTATCAAAATAAATACGGTTCCTCCTCAATGGAGCTTACATTCTAGTATGGAGGAGATAAAATTAATAACAAAAAAATATAAAGACTTTCAGATAGTGATAAGTACTACGTGGGAAAAAAATAAATTAGGGAATAGAGAAGGGTGGTGAGGGTTGTTATTTTCTATAAGATGGTTAGAAAACATTTTGTGGATAAGGGAACATTTGAGAAGAAGCAGTGATGCGAGGTCTATGGGGAAATAGTCCAGGTAGAGGGAACAGCAGGTACACAGGCCTTATGGCAGGAGTATGCCTGGATTGTCCGAGGAATAGCAGGAAGCCTAGTCTGGGTAGAACAAAATCTGAACAACTAGAGGAATAACATTTCCATTGACTGAGGTGGGGAGGATTCTAGAAATAGCAGTTGTGTCAGGGAGGGAGGAATCAGGAGTTTGATTTTGGACATGTTAAATTTGAGATCCTTGTTAAACATCTGAGAGGTAACATGGCACAGTCAGATATATGATTCTGGAGTTCAGGTGATAGATACAGCTAGAGATATAAGTGTGAGTGTTACCAGCGGGTAAATGTACTTAATTTAAGACAATGTGATTGGAAGAGCTCTCCACAGAGAATGACTATCAGGAGACATCTAGGGGAAGCAAAAGAATCAGCAAAGGAAAGCTGAGACAGCGTGGTCAGGAACATAAGAGGAAGCTTGAGAGTGGTGACCTAGACGCCAAGAGAAGAAAGAAAAAGCATTTCAAGAAAGAGGAGTGATTAACCATGTCAGTGTTTCTGATCATTCAAAAATGGACACACACAGAAAGGAGAGAATTACTGAAGAGTGGTGGGGGATGGACCGGTGGAACTGGAGGGCATCAGTTAGGAGGCTCTTGTATTAACCCAGGAGCAAGAGAAAGATGGCCTGAGATAGGTAAGTAGCATGAGGGTGGAGAGAAGAGGCCAGATAGGCAGCAGAGTAGGTAGTGGTGCAGGTGCAGGGCACAGAGAGAGGAAGTGTGGAATGATTCCTGAGTCAGGGCTGAATAACAGGAAGAATTGTGGTGATGTTCACTAACATATGGGATATGGAAGGAGGAGCAGGCTTAGGGAGGGAGGATGGTAAATTTTTAGGGCACCTTGATTTACAAATTCATGTTGGACCTCCAAGTGAATATGCCCATGGGGAAGGTGCACATGAGGTTGAAGTTCAGGAGATGGCTTCTGAGGTATTTCAGCATTTTTACCGGGATACAGGCAAATAGATGCAAGTTTGGGGGAAGGTAGCAGAGGGGAAAGTGATCTGGAAACCCTGTGAGATGAGGAAAAGGTGGAGAAGCCAGGGGTCGGTCATCCTGGGTTCTAAGTCGGGCACACTACTGACAAGTTGTGTGAGTTTTGATAACAGTCTGGTCAGTGAGTTCTGTCCTCTGTAAAATATAGAGAAGAATAATTCCCAAGTCACTTACTAGTAAACGGAGAAAGTATTCAAATTTATTCCACATGTTTATATCATGTGGAATACTCTGCCATTATGTTGCCACCACTAACTACAGTTACTTCTGCAACTATTAACTTTATTACAAATAATAAATCTTCTAGAATATGTCATAAATGAGAAGAGACCAGTCTTCTAAGATTATATTTGTAAAAGGTGCCTTTTCCTGCCATTAAAATATATCCCCTTTCTCTCTATTGCTCTCACTGTCACTCATCAGTCATTCATTTAAACTCAAGGGAGATTGACAATAATTTCAGTGTATCCAAGAAAATAAAGTGTCCAAGGTAACAAAGTTTCCAAGAAAATAAAGTTCATGCCCATTAACTCAACTGAAACATTTTGGGAGGGAAAAGACAGTTTGTAAGATTGCTATAATAAGAACCTAAGAGTCTGAATTTCCATAGGCTGGTGTCATTCTTTGTTGTATATGGGACCTTTTAAACCTCTGCTTTGGCAAAAGTAGATTTAAGTTACCCTAGCTTTACTAACAACTTTGCCTGTCTGATGTGTGCTGTCTTGCTGTAGCCAGAGGAACAGAGGCATGTGATTGTGCAGGTGACTTTGCTCTTCAGTGCTCACGAGCCTGTCCTTCATCAGTGTCATCTTGTCATCCTGCCTTGGCCAGCATAGCCTGGACATCCTTGGCTGCTGTTCAGAGGACTGAGCATGGCTTCCCTGCATCAGAGAGTTAAAGGCTGGGCCAGCTGGTTACTATGTGGATCTTGTTCATTGATTGGTTCACTCATCTATTCAGTGGACGGATAATGACGAGGTAAATAAAGATGATCATCACTAGTATTTTATACCTGTGTCAAACACTGTGCTAAGAGGTTTAAATGCATTTTATCAATTCAACTTCATAAGAATAAGATATGGTTGGTGTCATGACTATTTCTGTCAGCTGAAAAAAAAATGAGAATTGAGAAAACCAAATAATTTTCTCAAGTTCACCCACTAATTGGTAGAGCTGAATCACAAATCCCGGTTATTTATTTGTTATTTTCATTTTAACAGAAGCAGTAAATATGAACAGTAGAAAATACAAAGCTAAAATCAGAAAATACCATATCTTTATTATGGAGAGGTTACCATTATATTTTCTTAGGCAATATCTTTCTATGTGTTACACACACACACACACACACACACGCACGCACAATTTCCAGCTGCTTTAGAAACACTGACTCTGTGGTCTGATAAGCACTTACTTCAAGCTCTTTGGCTTACCACTCTGGTTTCTAGCCATTTCCCACCTTACAGACAAAGGAGCGTCCAGCTTCTGCCTGCTGTGTTTGCACTCTAATGCCTTCCAGTAGTCATTCTTTACATTTTGTCCAGTGTTTATAATTGTTACTTGTTGAAGTGCTAATCAACACATTCCTCTGCCCTTCTTGTCACCAAAACTCCCTCTTGTTGTTCTGATTTGTGTTTCTCTTTAAGGTGAAGTTAAACATTTGTTTCACATAGTCAGTGCTTTTATTTTATGTGGACTCTCTATTCATGTACTATGCTCATTTTTTTCTGTTGTGTTCTTTGTCTTTTTCATCTTGTTTTCTAAACAAGATATTCTTTATATATTAGGGAGACTATCATTTTGTCTATGATATGAGTTGGGAATATTTTTCTACTTATTTTTAATTTTTATTTTATTTGTTTTTAAATTTGTTTTTGTCATGCCAAAGCTTTTTTAAAGAGGTGATGTATTACAACTTACAAATATTTTATATATGGATTCTGTATTTTGAATATTTATTACAAAGGCTTTCCCCACTGGATTTAAAGTATACTTCATGTTTTCCTCAACTATTTAATATAAATTTCTTTATACAACTCCCCCTTACATTGCGGCCTTTAATTCATTTGGGTTTTCCTTGGTGTATGCTTTGAAATAAAGATCCAACTTTATCTTTTTTCCCAAAACCTATTCATTTATCTTAGTATCATTTATTTAAGAGCATACTTTAAGCCCACTTATTAGAAATTAACATTTTATCATATACTAAACTGTCCTATTTTGGGGGGATAAGTCGGTATTTTATACTCTTTTTCTAAGGGTATTTCTGTCTATTCATGTGCCAATTTAATTTTAATTAATGAGTCTTTAGAATAGCTTTTACTCACTTGTATGACTGTACCTAATTGTTCTTCTTTTTCATAAGTTTCCTGGCAATTTTTGCTCATTATTCCAAGTCTTCCTGCCACCAAATCCTATGCTTTCATCTACTGTATTGTACCGGTAGGTACTGTGTCCATTTATGCATTATATTATTATAGAGGTATTAATTGCAGACCTTTCTATGCTGGTATCTAAGTGCAAGAAAAGCACTGACTTTAGAGTATACTCATAGTAGTTTGCAAAATGTGAAATACATATGGAATACGCATGGAATAAGAATATTGTGAGCTCCAACCCATACATTGGTTTTTGGGGAAATTTTATGAGTGATTCTAAAGAGTCATCAGGTTTGAGAACCGTCAGTCAGTCTCAGTAAAATCAACAATTTGGAGCCTTTTTCTATCTGGTCAGGGAATGGTTGGTCAAATACTCTTCTTTCCCATTGTTTCAGAAATCAAATCTTGTCAAATTGGGAGAGGCCTCAGAAATCCTAATCCAGCCTGCTTTCTTAACTGATGGAGAAACTTAGGGCTAGTCGTGATATGATCTGTTCAAAAATTGAGTCAACGGCTACTTTGGCAAGAATTCAACACTTATTCTCAGTTTCATTTTGGTTTTTTTCCCCTCCATTATTACACCATGCAAAGACTTCATAGAACAAACCAGTATTTCATGATTGAAAGGTGTGAAATTAATTTAATTTTTGTATAAACATTTTTGAAGCATTCATTAGACTAGGGTTGCTTTCATCCAATGTTTTGAACACTGATCCTAAATTTATTAATTATTTATTTGTTCATATAGCTGTTCATTGGTTGATTTAACAAATTTACTGAGCATTATGTGTTATGGTTGATATAATGAAATATCAAACATTGAATCTGTATTGAAATGATTTTGATTTAACTGCAAATGTAAGATACATGCACATGAAATATTAAACAACCTACAATTTGAATATAGTGCAAGGCAGACAGTTTAAGAAATGTTCAATGCATTTTGATGCTACATGAGTATAGATAAATAAGGATAGATAAAGAGAGGTCAGTGTAGGCTGGGAATAGTTGGAGAATGTACAGTGGAGAAGATTATTAATGTTTCATTAGATATTGAGGGATAGTGAAAGACATTTAATATCAGGAGATATTATAGATACACATAAACACAGCCTTTATGAAGAACATTGAGAGACTTTTCTCTCATCCTCTGTCCTTTAACAGAGCTTTTCTTTTTCCTTCTCATGTACACCTGCTTTGGAGATAACTCTTGTCTTTTCAAGCAATTATTTGATAGCAAGTTATTGATAAATATAGTCACATAAATAGAAAAAGCTCACTAAAGAATTAACATCATTGAGGCATGTAGTATCTGATAAAAAGTGAATTTTCCAAATTACTGAAGCTTACTCTCTAAATGTCAAACTGTTTATTTATTTATTTATTTTATTTTACCTATTTTGGGTATATGACCTTGTATAATACATGTTAGATTCCCCCAACTTCTTACATGGGATTTATCACACAATTTTTGAATTCCCCTGGAAACTAAAATTATCATAAAGTTCCTGTGCTCTGCAAGATTGTGTAGTTCTGTTTGTCCTTAAGGTATATTTTTCCCACTGGCAATACAGATTAATTTCTTTTATCTTTTTAGTTTCCTTGTTTCCTCCCTCACTATATCTTCCAGATATTCCTATGTTCTGTGTTGCTTTGCCTCCCACAGATTTGTCACCTCTTTTCCCCTGGGTGATGGAGCCGCCAAAGATTACTCAAAGCCCATCTCTTCTGAGCACTGAGAAGCCCTGAAAAGGGGTTAATCTCCTGGAACCCTCAAGAGCGAGGCATTCCTCCCATTTGGGAAATTAACCATGAATTGGGGTTCTCTTCCCACATTTATTCTCCAGACCAGGAAGTTTCAGGATCAAGATAGAGGCATTCCTTCCATTTGGGAAATTAACCATGAATTGGGGTTCTCTTCCCACATTTATTCTCCAGACCAGGAAGTTTCAGGAAGAGAACATAGGTGGGGTTTTTGCTAAGTATAGTTTAACAAGTTTAACAATAGAAGCTGGTAACATTCAGTAAGACAGGCAAGGTGATCTTCCATAATGCAATTTTCAAGAAGATAAGTTGATCCACCAACAAAAGCTTGATCTTAGCAAGCATTCTCTTCTTACAGCAGTCTCCCAGTATCTTTTCATATCAATCAGTAACCTGTCTGTCTTTGAGCCAGCAACCTTGCTGTGTTACAATTCTTTATCTTACAACAGAGACTATATAGCCTGGGGAAAATTTCCTGTCCTTTGCAAGGTCAATATTTGAAACTGCAAGGCTTTGGAAAACAAGGCCCTGTGAAGTACATTTGCTTTATGCATACTCCACAGTTCGGAGTATCTATTTATAACAATCTGGTTTCCCTTCTAAACTATTACTTCTGTGTCACTCTTAACTATAAAAAAGGAAATGGATTGGGTCAGCCTTGAATGTAGGGGACAAGGGACTGGACTGGGAATTGTGAGAACTGGGCTTTATGAATGGTTTTGCCAAGGAACAACTTGTGTAACCTTGGGAAAGCTGCTTTCTTTCTCTCATTCATGAGTCAATCAATTGAAAAAGAAGATGACGTGATGATATGTGGTTTTTAAACTCCTTGAGGACCACATTGAATAGGAGCCTAGGGGCTCACTGAGGGAGTTGTTGGGCACTCATGTTCTATCTCACCATATTTTAACAAACTTGACCTAGCTCGTCTTTTGTATCTTGGGTAATTTCATAAAACAGAGTTCCATTACCTTAAAAAAAATGCATGGATATAACTGAATTGGAATGATAATGGCTGTGGTTCAGTCATGTGTTGAATACCTTTGTGTTCTGAAATCTATACTAGACTTTTATATATATTATCCCTAATTTTCACGGATTCTTAAAAAATGGTAAAGCACTGTTATCCTCACCTTACATTTGAGAAATGTGAGTCTCAGAGAGTTTAAGAATCTGTCCTAAGACCACACAGCTATTTAATGATAAAAATATAATATTAGCTCCATTCTATAGGATACATTGTCTTCCAGTATGGTTCCTTTTACTTTCACATGACTAATATCAAATAACCAGACATGTGATAATTGTATCTAAACAAAGTGTAAGAAGAAGGCTCAGAGTAAAATACTCACCTATGAAAAATTGTGTTAACTTTCTGGCATTTGTTCATACTTCTCTTTGACCTTTTCCCCATTTTGTTCATGGTTCATGTCTGTGTTGTGTATGTGGGTCTACCCACAGAACATCTAAAACTGGCTTCACATTTATGGTTAAAATCATTTATAGATGCATCAGTTGGCTATATGGGAAAACAGAGAGAGTAGAGGAGGAATGTGGGCTTGAGTGAGGAAAAATAAATTATATACTCCCCAAATATAAATATCTACTACTTCTGAAAAAAATAAGTTATTTTTCACCTTGGAAACTAGATCTATGCAGTTAGTAAATTTCCACCCCACAGTGAACTTTGATGTCTTTTCTGTTCTGCAACTTCCCTTTGCCAGTATCACAGGAGAAAGCTGCCACTGTTGGCAGGAAGGAAGAAATTAAATTATGAGCTAAAAACCAGAGAATAGTACCACACCGGTGTGCACGCACTCTCACACAGGTCTTTGTCTCCAGATAGCAGTAATTACTAGTTCTCTGCACCTCTATTCTTTCTACCCTGAGCTGTCAAACTTTGTACCTGCCTTTAAAAAAAATCAACAATGGCTAATGTTCTTGCTTTTTTAGTGAAAAAGCTCCAATTTAAGAGAATAACGAAGAGATACCCAGAGACTTTGCCCCCAGCCACCTGGCTTTCAGCCTAAAGCTAATTTGTCCTGTCATCAGTGTGAGAGCAGGACGTGATCTTCAGTGTTTGAATAAGAGCATTTTATTGCTCTTTTTAGATTTTCTCAACTCTAATGTTCACAACCAAGCCTGATGGTGGTCTCTGTTCTGAGGTTTCTTGCCTGGAACTTTTGAGCATCTTTTATAATTCTCTGAGGCTCCTGTCTTCTATAAAGCACCATTTTCTTCAGAAGTGCATGGCAGCTGAAAGCAAAGTATAGTATGACCATGCTTTAAATTCTTGACCCTACCTGAAGTCTCCTAGGCAGAGTTAACAAACCTGTGAAGTACTATGGTATAATAGACCTCAGGATTTAGCATCATAGACACTTATTTCAAATCCAAGGTTAATTTTTACTACCAGTCGTATGTTCTTAAGAAAGTCTTCTTAATTTTTTTAAATAATGGCTTAATGGAGGTAGAATTCATGTACCATAAAGTTTACCTTTTTTTTTTTCCTTTTTGTCTTTTTTCGTGACCGGCAACGGATCGCAACCCTCAGTGTTGCACCCGCACCTCGCTCAGCCAGTGAGCGGCCGGTCTGTATGTGGGATCCAAACCCTCGGCGGGAGCGCCGCCGCACTCCCAAGCGGCGCACTGTAGCAGTGCTCCACCGGGCCGGCCCAAAAGTTTACCTTTTTAAAGTGCATAATTCAGTGGTCTTTAAAATACTCAGAGATGTGTATCCATTACCACCATTTACTTCCAGACTATTTCATCACCTCAGAAAAAAAAACCCTGTACGTTACTGGTGACTCCTCATTTTCCCCCTCCATCCTTGCCCCTGGAAACCACTAAACTGTGAATTTGTCTATACTTGACATTTCCTACAAATGGAATCATAAAATATGTGGCCTTTTGTCTCTTAATTCTTTCACTTAGTGTAATATTTCCAAGGTCTGTCCATTTGGTAGCATGCATTAGTGTATTATTTCTTTATACAGCAAAATAATATTTGATTGCCTGAGTACCATATTTTGTTTATCTATTCATCAATTGATACACATTTTTTTTCACTCTTTGGCTATTATGTATAAAGTTGGTACAAATATGTTGTACAAGGTTTTCTGTTGATATATTTTCAATCCTTATGGGTATATCTAGGAGTAAAATTGCTGGGTCATATGGTAACTCTACTTTTAATTTTTGAGGCATGGAAAATTGTTTTACAAAGTGGCTGCATCATTTTAGATTCCCACCAGCGATGTATGAGGGTTCTAATTTCTTCAAATCCTCACCAATACTTATTTTCCCATTGTCTTATTTTTATTATTATAGCCTTCCTAGTTGGTATCTTATGACATTGAGCATCTTTTCTTGTGCTTTCTGGCCATTGTATAACTTCCTTGGAGAGATGTCTACTTAAATTCTTTACCCATTTTTAAATTGGGTTATTTTCTTTTTGAGTTGTAATTGTTTTTAAAATATATTTTAAGTAAAATGCCTTCATAAGTTATATGATTTGCAAATATTTTCTCTCATTCTGTATGTTGTATTTTCACTTTGTTGATAATCTTTGAAGCAAAAAAAAAAATCTTTTTTTAAATTTTAGTGAAGCCCCGTTTATCTATTTCTTTTTATTGCTCGTGCTGTTGGCATTATATTTAAGAAATCATTCCCTAATCTAATGCACTCTAATGCTTGCTTGAAGATTTACCCTACATTTTCATCCAACACTTTTATAATTTTAGTACTTACATTTAGGTCTGTGATTTATTTTGAGTTAATTTCTGTGTATGGAATAAGAAAAAAGTCCAACTTAATTCTTTTGCATGTGGCTGTTCAGTTTTGCCAGTATCATTTGTTAAAAAGACTATTCTTTCACCATGGAATTGTCTTGGCACTCTTGTCAAAAATCAATTGGTCACAACGTGGGACTTTATTTCTGAACTCTGAATTCTATTTCTTTGATGTTTATGTTGACCCTTATGCCAGTGTCACACTGTCTTGATTACTATTGTTTTGTAGTAAGTATTAATATTAGAAAGTGTGAGTCCTCCAACTTTGTTCTTCTTTTTAAGGGATGTTTTAGTGATTTGGGGTCTTTCGCATTTCCATATGAATTTCAGAGCCAGCATGTCAATTTCTGCACCCCCCCAAAAAAAAAATTTGGTAGGGATTATATTGAATCTATAGCTCAATTTGGGGAGTATTGCTATCTTATCTAACCATATTTGGTCTTCTGATCCATGAGCATAAGATGTCTTTTTAGTTTATTTAGATCTTTTAAAATTTCATTTAAATATTTTATTTTTTGGATACTATTGTAGATGTAATTGATTTCTGAATTTAATTTTGAGATTATTTGTTATTATATAGAAATACAATTAATTTTGCATATTGCTATTGTATTCTGAACCTTGCTAAACTTAATTATTTGCATTATTTTGTTATTGTTGTTGTTGATTTCTCAATTTTTTTGTTGATTCCTCAGGATTTTTTTTTCCCAGCTGACCAGTACAGAGATTGAACCCTGAACCTTGGTGTTATCAGCACCATGCTCTAACCAACTGATCTCATTTGCCATCCCTAGAACAGCCATAGAATCTTTTATAAACAATATTGCTGATTTTTTTCTACACCTTCAAATCTCCTGTTGAGCCCCTATACTGAATTTTTCACTTCAGCTATTTTTCTTTTCATATCCACAATTTTTGTTTATAGTAATCTATCTCTTAATGGATATTGTTTATTTGGTGAGACATTGTTCTCATACTTTTCTTTAGAATTTTATATATCATTTCCTTTTGCTTTATACACATATTTTAAAATAGCTGATTTGAAATCCTTGTCTAGTAAGTCAAATGTCTAGGTTTCCTTAGGGACAGTTTTTATTCACTGCTTTTTAAGTTTCCTGCAAATACTCCATACTTTCTTATTTCTTTGCTTGTCTCTTAATTTTGTGTTGAAAACTGAACATTTCAAATAATGTGGTAACTTTGGAAATCATAGGGTTAGTTACTGTTACTATTTGTTCACTTAGCGACGTTCCCGAATGAATTATTTACTGTCTTATATTCTTTGTTGTTTATGGCTACTGAATTCTCTACTCAGCTTCATAGAGAGATATTTCCTTAAATGCCTTGAACCACTGAGCTTTCCAGTCTTTGCCGAGGAGTTTGGCTCTCTGTTGGAGTATACATTGAATGCTCCTGTAGGCATTCTACAACTCTGCCTTAACATTCACTTCCTGCTTGTGAAGGGCCTTAATGTCATCCCAAGGTCTTTCTCAGGTCTTTCCTTGATCTGCTCACAGCCCTCTGCTTCTGCACAACCTTGTAGGTTCCCAGGACTACATCAGAGCTTTTCAAACTTCCCTATGAACATCTTCTTGCTCCGTTTTACTTTATAGCTTTTTGGTCAGTCTCTTGAGCCACACTGGTAAGGCCACCTCAGGCATCTGCAAAGTTAAACATTGTCACTGATTATTTTAAATGAATGCCTGTGTGTAGGGTTCTTAATACAAAGTGAATTCTGAGTTGGGCAGAATAAAGATAAGCCCTGAGAACAGAGCTTTTTGGTATAATGCCTGCCAGACAGGTTAAATAGTGACAATTTTCTGGGGATGAGCCTCTTAGGGATCTCCAGATCTGTTGTAGTCCCTCTAGTGACTTCTAGGCTGTTGCTTTTTGCAGCTATTACAGCTGTAAGTTGGTTCTCCAGGCTACAAAGGTGCTAGAGAGATGGGGATGGGATTACTGCAAGGTAAAGTGCCATGAAGCTTGCTGTTTTTACCAAAATTGAGCCATTTTATTGAATAAAAACTCCTCAGATTTTTGCAAGCCTTTAGTTAATTTCCAGAATTCTAAAAATGTTCTTTTTGATAGTTTTTTGCCAATGTCTTTGTTGCTTTTATAAAGAAGCAAGTTTTCAGGGGTTCTTACTCTTCCATTTTGCACATCACTTCCTTGAGAAAGTATTCTGAACTTCCTAAGTCTTTGTTCTTCTATAAAATAGGAATGATAACAACTATCCTTGTAAGTATTTAATGTGATAATGTGGGTAAAGGATTCACGTAAACCCTAAGACATCCTAAGTATATTGCAAATGTTACTTTCTTTATTCTTAGTTGAGAGATCCCTGGGGTAAGGACAAAATTGGATTATGGTGACCTGACATCCTACTTTTGTCTAGAGACTTATATTAGTGAGAAACTTAATCACCAGAAGCAATGGATAGAAACTTGATTCACACTGGCTACGTCAAAGGAAAGGTAATGATTTGTTACCTTCCATACTTGAAAAATTAGTGGTAAACAAACTTCATGTACAAATAGATTCACATGACGTTGTCACAAATGTTACCTTAAAGCAGCTTTACTTTATTCTCTGATGGTTTTATTGTTAAGCAAACTCTTGTCCCCTGGTGGCAATAAATTAACCAGCAACAACAGTTCAACATTCTGTCATATTGGGATTACCCAGTAGAAATGGGTCACTTCTTTCTCATTGTTTCTAGCATAAGTTTTGGGATTATTCTAAGGGTATATTTAGGATATGTGTACATTCTTGCACACATCACTGTTTCAGGGAAATGACATATGCTGACTGGCCCAGCCTGAGTTACATCCTTTCCATGGAGCTGCGAGTGAAGTCAGCCAAATAAATCTGTGTAGTCTGAGGTTGGAGGAGAGATGTCTTCTCAAAGGATAATTTGATGCTGGGAAGGAAGATGCAATCGCTGTCTTCGAGCAAAGCAGGTCATCTCTCATACTGCCCTGCTGTTTTTCTTCTCTATTCCCTTTCTCTCCACTCCAAACAAGTTAAATCAAAGAGTTGTCAGAAGTAAGTCATTCCACTAGAGAGACATGTTGACTGTGCATGCATGGAGCAGTGTACAGGAAAACACATGAAACAATACATAGCATAAGCACGAATGTACGGTGTTGTCATTGATACTTTAAAGGACCAAAGATGAAGTCACCAGGGGAGTGTCCATGGAGGAGGTAGGACTCCAGCTTATCTCTTGAAGTGTGGCCATTTAGAAATTCAAAGAGGAGGAAACTTAGTCTAGTAGGAGTGTGAATGATGTCGATGATTAGTTTCATTGTCCTCACTCTGTGCCAGACACTTCCGTCACGTTAAGTGCTTTACCTTCATTCCCTCATATCTCAAGTGTCTCTGCTATTATTATCCCTGCTTAATCAATGACAAAAAATGAGACCTTGGATAATTTTTTAAAAATATCCAGGTTTGCTAAGCTGTTCAATGGAAAACCCAGATTTAACCCGGGTAATCTAAATCTACAATCTCATTTCTTAACCACTATGCAACTCTGGATGGTGGAACACACACACACACACATTCACATACACACACACACATTCATACACACACACACACATTCACACACACACACACACACATATTCACACACACACACACACATTCACTCACATGGGCACTTCTTGCTGGTTCTCGACTACGTACCATTCCAAGCTTTGGAGCTAACATTGTTGCTCTGTAGTTTAATAGAATCTTAACCATGGACATTTCAATTTCTGTACCTTCACTGTGACCTTGTCCCAGTTAAGGATCCCACAAAATTATAATTCGTAAAAGCATAACGTATCTTCAAAGACCATGTAGCCAAGTATTTCAGGTTTTGTTGTCCATAAAAGTCCCTCAGGGAACACATATTCTTATTCTTTTTTCTACATTTTTAAAACTTTTAAAACTTTTTAAAACTTTATTATTGATTACACACATTCATGGGGCACAGAGCTGACTGTCAGCACTTGTGCCCAGGATGTGGTGAGCAGATCAATACTATCTACATGCCCAACACCTAAAATTGCAATTATTCCCCATGTCCCCCACCCAACCTCTCCCCAATCTCACTCTCCCTACCCACCATCCCCAGACCAAAAACCTAGGTCTGTTCTCTCTCTCTGGAGTCCAACACACCACTGTGGCTTTCTTTCCTTCCTTCTTTCTCTCTTATGAGTGGGGTCACGTGGTACTTTTCCCTCTGTGCCTGTCTTATTCTGCTTAATGCAATTTTCTCCAAGCTCATCCATGTTGCTGTGAATGGCAGAATTTCATTCTTTTTTATGGCTGAGTAACATTTTCCTTATCCAGAAATCCATCGATGGACATTTAGCTTGGGTCCATATCTTGGTTATTGTAAATAGAGCTGCGATGAACATGGGAGTGCAGGTATCCCTTTGACATGATGATTTCCATTCTTTTGGGTATATATGCAGAAGTGGGATTGCTGGATCATGTGGTAGATCTATCTGTAGTTGTTAGAGAGCTCTCCATACTGTTTTCCATAATACCTGTACTAAATTACAGTCCCAACAACAGTGCGAAGAATTCCCCTTTCTTTACAACCTTGCCAGCATTTGTTATTCTCAGTGTTTTGATTATAGCCAGTCTAACTGGTGTGAGATGATATCTCAGTATGGTTTTAATTTGCATTTCCCTGATGATTAGTGATGTTGAACTTTTTTTTTTTTTTTTTGTCTGTTGGCCAGTTGTATGTCTTCCTTTGAAAAATATCTATTCAGGGCCGGCCCGGTGGCGCACTGGATAGTGCGCCGCTTGGGAAGCACGGCGGCGCTCCCGCCCGAGGGTTTGGATCCCACATACAGACCGGTTCCCGCTCACTGGCTGAGCGAGGCGTGGGAGCAACGCCGAGGGTTGCAATCCCGTTGCCGGTCCCCGGTCCGGTGCGGGGGCAACACTGAGGGTTGCGATCCGCTGCCGGACACGGCAAAAGACAAAAAAAAAAAAAAAAAGAAAAATATCTATTCAGCTCCTTTGTCCATTTTTTAATTGGGTTATGGGTTTTGTTTTTGTTTTTGTTTTTATTTTTTTATTATTTTTTTTACTATGTAGTTGTCTGAGTTCCTTGCTGTATGTATAGTTTGCAAATATTTTCTCCTATTACCTTGGCTGTCTTTTCCCTCTGTTGATTGTTTCCTTTGCTGTGCAGAAGCTTTTTAATTTTAAACAATCCCATTTATTTATTTTTTCTTTTGTTGCTTGAGCTTTTGGAGTCTTATCCATAAAGTCTTTGCACAGTCCTACTTCCTGAAGTGTTTACCCTAAATTTTCCTTTAGTAGTTTTATCGTTTTAAGTCTCATACTTAAGTATTTAATCCATTTTGAGTTGATTTTGCTATATGGCAAGAAGTACAGGTCTAGTTTCATTCTCCTATATGGCAGAATGAAAAATGCTATATTTTCATTTTGCTGTATGGCAAGAGGTGCAGCTCTAATTTCATTAGTATAATTTGAAGTCAGGTAGTATTATTTCTCTAGCTTTATTTTTTTTGCTCAGGATTGCTTTGGCTATTTGGGGTCTTTTGTTGTTCCATGTGAATGGTACGATTGTTTTTCTATTTCTGTGAAGAATGCCATTGGTATTTTCATAGGGATTGAATTGAATCTGTAGATCGCTTTGGGTAGTATGGACATTTTCACAATGTCGATTCTTCCAATCCAAGAGCATGGAATGGCTTTCTATCTTTTTGTATGATCTTTAATTTGTCAGAACTGATTTGTAGTTCTTATTGTAGAGATCGTTCATCACCTTGGTTACATTGATTCCTAAGTATTTCAATTTTTTGGTGACTATTGTACATGGGCTTACATTCTTTAATTCTTTTTCTGTTAGTTCATTACTGGAGAATTAAAGTGATATTGATTTTCGGATGTTGATTTTGCATCCTGTAACATTACTGAAATTGTTTATCAGCTCTTAATTTTTTTGGTAGAGTCTTTAGGTTTATCTGTATATGTGATCATGTCGTCTACAAGTAGGGACAGTTTGACATTGTCTTTTCCTATCTGGATGCCCTTTATTTCTTTCTCTTGCCTGATTGCTCTGGCTAGTACCTCCAATAATTTGTTAAATACAAGTGGTGATAATGGGCATCCTTATCTTGTTTCTGTTCTTATGGATATCACCCCATTCAGGATGATATTGGCAATGAGTTTTTCATATATTACTTTCAGTGTGTTGAGAGACTTTCCTCTATACCTAATTTGCTGTGAGAGTCTATCATGAGGAGATTTTTTTAAAAATTCTTTTTCTGCATCTATTGAGATAATGATATGGTTTTTGTCCTTGATTTTTTTTTTTTTTTTTTTTTTTTTTTTTTTTTTTTTTTCCCGGTCCGGCAAAAAATCCCAACCCCCAGGGTTGCCCCCCCACCCGACCGGGGGCCC
>NW_007729546.1:111309-144404 GCF_000696425.1 Galeopterus variegatus | reverse complement strand
ATGGTTTTTTTCCTTTTTTTTTTTTTTTTTTTTTTTTTTTTTTGTCTTTTTGTCTTTTTCCGTGTCCGGCAACAGATCGCAACCCTCAGTGTTGCCCCCATACCGGACCGGGGACCGGCAACGGGATTGCAACCCTCGGTGTTGCTCCCGCGCCTCGCTCAGCCAGTGAGCGGGAACCGGTCTGTATGTGGGATCCGAACCCTCGGGCGGGAGCGCCACCACGCTTCCCAAGCGGCGCACTATCCAGTGTGCCACCGGGCCGGCCCATTGATTTTGTTGAAGCGGTGTATCACGTTTATTGACTTGCATATTTTGAACCATCTTGTCTCCCTGGGATAAATCCCACTTGATCAATGGTGTATAATCATTTTGATGTATTGCTGTATTCTGATTGCTAGTATTTTGTTGAGGAGTTTTGCATAATGTTCATCAGAGATATTGCCCTGTAGTTTTCTTTTTTTGTTGTATCTTTGATTTTTGTATCAAGGTTATGCTGTCCTCATAGAATGAGTTTGGGAGAGTGGACTGTTTTTCGTTTTTTTTGGAAGAGTTTGAAGAGAATTTGCATTAATTTTTCTTCAAAGGTTTGGTAGAGTTCAGTAATGAAGTCATCTAGTCCTGGGCTTCTCTGTTGGCATATAGTTGTTTATAAGTCTCTAATGATTCTTTGTATTTCTGTAGTATCAGTTGTAATGACTCCTTCCTCATTTTTTATTTTTGTTATTTGGGTCTTTTCATGTTTTTGTTAATCTAGCTAATGGTATATCTATTTTTTTTTTGTCTTCTCATAATACCAACTTTTCTTTCACTGATCTTTTGTATCACTTTTTAGGTTTCTATTTCATGTAGTTCTGCTCTGATCTTAATTATTTCTTTCTGTCTCCTAACTTTGGGATTGGATCGTTCTTGTTTTTCTAGTTCTTTGATGTGTAGTAGGTTGTTTATGTGAAATCTTTCTATTTTTTTGATGTAATCATAAATTGCAATAAACTTCCCTCTTAGTACTGATTTTGCAGTATCCCACAGGTTTTGATATGATGTGCCTTTATTTTCATTGGTTTCAAGAAATTTTTTTACTTCCTGTTTAATTTCTTCTTGAACCCATAGGTTGTTCATGAGCATGTTGTTTAATTTCCACGTGTTTGTATAGTGTCCTGAGTTTCACTTATTAATTTCTAGTTTTAATACATTGTGGTCTGAAAAGATGTTTGAGATGATTTTAATATTTTTAAATTTGTCGAGACTTGATTTGTGACCTAACATGTGGTCTCTCCTGGAAAATGTTCCATGTGTTGAAGAGAAGAATGTATATTCTATAGTTATTGGATGAAATGTTCTGTAGATATCTGTTAGGTACAATTGGTCTAATGTGTAGTTTAAATCCTGTGTTTCTTTGTTGACTTTTGGCCTGGATGATTCATCCAGTGCTGAGAGAGGGATGATCAGGTCCCCCACTATTATTCTATTGGGGTCTATCTCTTTCTTTAGGTCTAAGAGTGTTTGCTTTTTATATCTGGTACTCTGGTGTTGGGTTCATATGTATTTATGATTTGTCTTCTTGCTGGATAGATCTTGTTATCATTGTGTAGTGTTATTCATATTTTTTAATGGTTTTTGATTTAATGTATATTTTGTCTGATATAAGAATATCTACTCTTGCTCATTTTTGGTTTCCATTTATTTAGTATATCTTTTTTTCTTCCCTTCACTATTAGTCTATGTGCATCTTTACAGGTGAGGTGGGTCTCTTAAAGGCAGAATATAGTTGGGTCTAGCTTTTTAATCCAGTCCTTTGGGGAGTTTAATTCATTTACATTTAGGATGGTTATTGAGAGGTGTTGTCTTACTACTGCCATTTTATTGCTTTTTGTTTAGATGTTTTAAATATATTTTGTTCCTTTTATCTCTGTTTATTATTTGTCTTCAATATTTGTTGGTTTTTTGAGGTTGTAAGATTTAGTTTCTCTTTCTTATTCTTTTGCATTTGTGTTTTACCATTTTTTTTTCTTTCTTCTGTGTTTGTGGTAGTGATTATTGTTTTTTGGATTCCAGATGCAGGACTCCCTTAGGAATTTCTTGCAGGGTTAGTATGTGGTGATGCACTCCTACAGTTTTTGTTTTTCTGGGAAATACACTATTTCTCCCTCATTTCTGAAGGATAGCCTTGCTGAGTATATTATTCTTGGCTGGCAAACTTTTTTTTTTTTCTTTCTTCTAGTAATTTGAATGTGTCATCCCATTTTCTTCTCACCAGTAGAGTTTCAGTTGAGATGTCTTCTGTTAGTCTGATGGGGGCTCCCTTATAAGTGACTTGATGCATTTCTCGTTGTTTTTAGGATTCTCTCTTTGTCTTTGAGCTTTGCCAGTTGAACCATAATATGCCTGAGAGAACATCTTTTAGGATTGAATCGGGATCTTTGAGCTTCCTGAATATGAAGGTCTGTGTCTCTGCCTAGAAATGTTTTCCATTATTATTTCCTTGAATTGATTTTCAAAGCCTTTATCTTTCTTCTCCCTTTCTGGAACACCATGATTTGGATGTTTGTGCATTTAAGGATGTCTGGTGGCTCTCTTAGACTTTCTTCATTTTTTAAAATTCTTCTTCCTTTTTTTTTTTTTTTTTGTCTACCTGGGTTATTTCATAAAGACCACATTTGAGATCAGAGATTCTTTCTTCTGCTTGCTCTCATCTTCTCATCTGCTGCTTAAGCTCTCAGTTGTGTTTTCATTTTCAGTTCCAAGATTTCTGCTACATTCTTTTTAAAGGTAGTAATCTCTTTGTAAAGTTCCTCCTTCATGTCCTGGATATGTTTTCTCATTTCATTGTGTTGTCCTACTGAGCCTTCTCTTATCTAATTGATCGAATTGAGTTTCCTTAAGATTGTTACTCAGAATTCCTTTCAGTCATTGCAAGTGTTTTCTATCTTGTAGGGTCTGGGACTTGAGAATTACTGTATTCCTTTGGTGTGATATTTTCTTTTCTTTTTTTCTTTTTTCATATTTCTACTATTTCTATGTTGATTTCTGGTCATCTGGTAGGTCGGTTGCTGCTTCTATTATTCTGGAGTGGATTTTAAGGAGAAAGACTCCCTCTTCTTTTGCCAGGCCCCTGTGGTGATTCTCCTTATGTCAACACAGTCAAATACATGGCGGGCTACCTATATTTGACGGCATATATAGGATGTGTCGTGGCTGCTACTGTTGCGACTAGTTGTCCTTGCAACAGTAGAAGCTGTGGTGGTGGCTGTTGTGGACCACCTCTGCAGAAGTGGTGTGGGGCATCCCAGTCACTGCAGGCAGTGCTGAGTCCTGCCTTCTGTGTGGGGGGGGAGAGGGCTGTCTGGGGCTTTTCCCACCTGTGCATCCCTGGTCTCAGTGGGCAGTGCTGGGTCCTGCCTTCTGTGTGGGTGGGGAGAGGGCTGTCTGGGGCTTTTCCCACCTGTGCATCCCTGGTCTCAGTGGACGGTGCTGGGTCCTGCCTTCTGTCCAGAGAACATATTAAAAATGTAAATTCTTGTTCTTACTGCAGTTATTGAACTGGTATGGGATCTTAGTACATTTAGCTTTGTCAAGCTCCTCAATTAATTCTAAAACATTCCACGTTTTGAAGACTGATGATCTACCCCAGTGGTTCTCAAGTCTGCCTGTATCTGAAAAGCTTTTTAAAATCCTACGACTTAAACTTTACTTCCAGGATTCAAATTCAATTGATCTGTTGTGTGGCTGTCCACTAGTACTCTAAATTTAATACAGGTAATTTTAGCATGCATCTAGAATTGAGAACCATTAATCTAATCCATTCCTATTATAGTTACGAAAACTGAAAGTAAGCAAGGAAAATTTCCTTAAGTCACATGGCATTGCCTTAAGTCATGGCAGAGCCAGAAAAGAACGTGAGTTTTCCTGTCTCCTATTTGAGGATTCTTTATTAAAAAATTCCTTCACATTATGCCATTTCCCTGAAATGACCTCTCACTTTGCCTTATTCCTGCATTTATGCAGACATGTGTGACATGATTGGTGTCCCCAGGCCTCAGCAGAGTTCAGTTCCAGAACAGAGACAAGAGATGGGAATGAGAAGTCCTTTAAGGTCTTTTCAGGTCAGTTGAGCCTCAACACTCAGCCCTAATCTCATCCTCTAAGCCTTTGCCAAGTTCTTCCACATTCATAGGAAGTGGTTTAAAATGCAGTCTTTTTAGATCCCACTGTTTACCCCTATTACTATGCTAGACTTGGCAAATTATTACCTGGTACCTGGAAAATGGGAAATCAGAACAAATCTTTGTTTTAATCTAGGTTCTCCTGAACTAGTCAGTGACTCTGTCCGCCTCCTGAAATTGCTTGTGTTCTGAATCCTGATAGCCCACACCATGTGCTTCTCAGTTGTAGACTGGAGGAAGTGAGCTTCCCTTATTCTTAAAAATAGTGGCCTTGGAAAATATAAAAATATGAAGAGAACCTTGTCCTATTTATTTGGTAGTCAGTAGAATTTCTGTTTGCTTGTTGCCTGAGGTGTGGGAAAGGGAACAAACAAGACCAAAGAAATACTTTATTACCTCCTTTCAGCTCCTAGACTTGTTTTGAGCCATTTCTTTCTGAAACATTTGTCTCTATCTTGGGGACAGAACAACCAGAGAGCAGCATGGGGAATGACAAGCTGGCAGTGAATGATGAAGGAAGGAGGAACACATAACACTCAGAGTTGCACCAAGCATTTACTTATTCATTTTTTCAAACAAAATATTTACAAATCACTGACATAAATATGGAGCACAGAGACACACAGATCAAGAGGTAGCGTAAAATGAAAGAAAGCATGAAGCTGGCATGATGGGGTAAAGTGAGAGCAGGGGATTGGTAATCAGGAGGCCTGGATTCACTTACTAGGTGGACTTTTAGGCCCATGGAGGTAAATGTGTTTACTGGTGTCCTCATCTCAAAATGAGGAGTGACTTTAGAGTAAGTCTGCAGTTCTCCCCAACTTTGAAACTCAGCTTTAGGGTACAATGTCTGCTCCCCAAACTACTTCTGAGGACTCCCATATCCTCAGTGATATCCAGTCAGTGACTACCCTGGGTAGGACATGCAGGATAGGTGACTAGACTTTGGCACTCTCTCTATATTTTGTCTTTAAATCCCCACATCCTCGTAGAATAATGATAGTATTCTAGGTGAAGAAACCAAGGCTCATAAATGTTCAGCTACTCACCAATGACCTTGCAAATACCAAAAGCAAATATATTTCAATGGAACAAAATGAGATTAAGCACAGAAACTTTCTTAGGGGAGGTATCAGAACGCAACAAAATAAAATGAAAGATCATTCTGAACAGAGCAGTAATTTTTAGTGACATTCTCAGAGAAAATGATGTATAGACTCATGTGTTGACAAAGAATAATGAGAATGCTGTAATGAGGAAAAAGAGAAGTGGGATGGCCAACTTACAGAACATCTACTTCTCACCAGTCATTGCACAGATGTCTTCAACAGGTTAGCGCCTTTCATCTCTCGCTTACAAAAATCCTACAAGTTGGGTACTATTATTAACCCCAATATAAGGTGGAGAAACTGAAGTTCTGAGTGGAAGTGAGTTGTCCGGTTTACATAACAGATGGATGGTAAAGCTGAGTCAGCCCCAAGGAGTATGACGCTAGAATGTGTATACCTTGTTGATAACCTGTACTATATAAAATAAGGAATGCTCATATTGACTGGCAGAATCAGGGAAGGTCTCCTGGAGGAGGTGACATTGGAGATGTTAAAGGGTGAGTGGGATTTTGTCTGAGGAAATGGGCCAGGACTGTAGGTGGGGCAGAGTCAGTACTGACTGAAGGAGGGCATGAGCCAAAATATAGAAGCACAATAGCTCCAGGAGAAGATCCAGTGCTCTCTACAGGAGCAACATGTATGTGAGGAATAAATATGGGTAAAAGGCTAAAAGGTAATCTGGATCTTGATGTTAAGCTGTCTTGACTGACAGTTTAAAGTGTTTGAACATTTTCTGTAGGCACTGAGCAATGATGAAAGTCTAAGGAAAGCCATGGCATGTGTTGATCTATGCTTGGAGAAGACTCTGACTCCAAAATAATAACTTCTGACCATCTTCTATCTGTGCTCTCAGTCCCAGTGGGGCTTTTGGGTAATGCCAGTGGCCTGTATGTGAGAAATCCAAACACTAATTGTGTTCACTTTTGTGACTGGATGCCTGGGGGTTTGACCTCCAGTTACTATCAGGAGCAGCTTGCACAAAAGTTTGTTGCTCCAGTGTGTGATCACTAATTCCTTCCTAGATTCATCCATCTGTTGATTCACTGACTTGTTCATTTATATCATTATTTATTCACCTATATTTACTGGATAATATTCTATGTAGGCACTGTATATTGGCAATTCAAATTTAATGAAATACAGCCCTTGCTGTCTGGTGTCACATTGTGTCCTAGAGATAAATATGCCAACCAACGGTTGTAATAGAATGTGGTAAGTGCAATTAGAGAAGTATGTAAAAAGCACAATAGTTGGGACCAGTAAACTTTGCTTTAGTCATACCAAGAAATATTATATGGCTGTGAAGTTTCTTTAAAAAATGAAAAATAAGCAAGAAAGAGGCATGCTCACAGTGCTTGAACTAGGACCTGAATAATTTAATGGGAATAAACAAAGGAATAAAGAGAGAGGAAGTCATCTCAAGCAAGAGAGTTAACATATTTTTGGACATGGAGCCTTGACACTGCCTTATATTTTATTCACTTATAAAACAAAAATTTTAAAAGTGCTTATCTAAGGCCAGATAATGCATTAGACACTAGGCTCAAATACATGTGGCTCTGCCCTCACACGGCTGACAGTGCAGTGTGGAGACTGGCCTTCATTAAATAATCATGTAAAAGTGTAATTATACACTGTGATACAATGAGAGAACAGGAACACAGAATTGTGGTGAGATTCTTGAGACTGTAGTTCACTTTGCCTGAAGTAGGGGTGGGGTGGGTGCACAGTTATCAAAAGGGGTAGAATCAGAGAGGAAAATGGGAGTCTCCTCATGAAGGGCCTTGCATGCCAGGCATAGAAATATGGACTTTATCCTAAAGGCATGAGAAATCATAGGTGGAATGTAAGCAAGAAAGAGGCATGCTTAGTTGGGTATATCTGAGATACTTTATTTTTGCAACAGTTGAAAGAATTGGGTTGAGACACATAAGACTGAAGACAGGGAAACTAATTAGCAAATTCTTCCAGGAATTCTATTGAGAGATGTGGGAAGGGAGAGAAGATTCGAGAAGAATTAGAGAGGTTAAGGAGTAGAAGCAATAGGACTTACTGGTCTGTTGAATTTACGGCAGTATTTCTTGGGTGATTGAGAAACTATTTGCATTAGAAGCCTCACCCTAGAGCTACAGAATCAGATTCTCAGAAGCAGACCCCAGAAATCTGCATTTTTGCCTCTGTCCCCAACTCCCCCAGCTGACTGTGACATACATGATGTTTGATATCCACTGATGTAAGGTATGTGGAGAACATGCCCAAGATGACTCATGGCTTCTTACTTCAGAGTCAGAGGATAGTGGCACGACTGGTTCTCAAACTTGAATGTGCTTAAGGATCCCCTGGGGCATTTTCAAAATGCAGATTCCCAGGCCACGCTACCAGAGATTCTGTTTTTCTCTGGCCTGAATGTGAGTCTGGGAAATCTCATTCCCAAGCAGTTATCCCAGGTAATTCTAAAGCAAGAGGAATCATTTGAAGAGAATTCATGCCTAGTCCACTGACCTAGCTCACCTTACCATCTTGCTCACTCTCCCTGCGTCCAGCTACTCAGAACCCCTTGATGATGCAAATTATATGAGGTGAGACCAAGGTGGAAGGGTCTTTCCTCAAGATCTTTTTTTTTCTCACTGGCTCTGAGTGCTTTGAGAGAAAAGATCAGGTCTTCTTCAGTCCTACCTTATCCATAACAGTGCCCTGCACATAATAGGATCATAACACATTTGTTACATAAAATTCCAACATGAGAAAGCAACACGTTCGTTGTACAAAATTCCAACCAGGGAGATCAAAGCCCCATAGAGAAATTATTTAAACTGTACACATTGATGAGTAGCATTAGAATGAGCTTTAGAGAATGTTCTTAGTGGATGTAATATTTTCTCTAGAACAGCTGTGTTCATTTTCTTACTTTCTATCCCCATGCGACATAAAATTCATGCTAGCTAAAACTGACATCAGGTACCGGTATGGTAGTAGCTTAGGCTGATCACGTCTTTTTGGAGTCTTCAAAACTGTCTTTATTATTGTTTGTATAAAATACCTGCTTGGCATGAGGCACTATATTAATTTAAATGTACACAACAGTGTGGCAGGACTTCCAAAATACACATTATGGCTGCCTGTTAGTTATCACAGCCCTGAATTACTATTGTACCTCACTGGGAGGAATGTAAATTTTTAAGTAGCTTTCCTTGTAAGTTGCATCTATCTTTTCCTTTTATCCCTCCCCCTTCCACCGATATTCTGTAATCACCCACATAACTCACTTGAGATAAACCAGAAAATGTTTATTGGTGTAATACATCTCTTCCATTTCCTTTTCCTGCTGCTTCTGGAAGCCACAGAAATCTGTTGTTCAGTTAACTAAAGGTCACATAGCTGTCAGCCTTTTCTCACTGTCAGTTCAGTGAGTGTGAGAGAAGCAGAAGCCTCCAGGATGGGAAAGGACTGCTGGAAATAGTCTCATGTGAGTGACGCGTGGCCATCTCTACACAGGCACTGAGTGTCTGTGACTCACCAGTTCCTTAGATAGGCATGCAGTGATCACATTTTCCCTTTAAGTTTTGTAGGTAAACCAAAGCTGGGTACATAAAATAGGATGCCAAAGGTTTCACATTTAACCACAGAAGTAGCAACTAACTGAAGTTAGCCTAGAGGCTAAGAGCCCCAACCAAGAAAATCCACATTCCTGGATTAAATTTCCATCTGTGTGGCATCGGCAAGACCATTCTCAACTGCTCTAGACATAGGTATTGCAAATTAATCCTCTTACAGTGATCAAAGGAACTCATTCATCCATCCATTCATCCATCTATTTATCTACCTATTCATTTATTTTTATCAGGTTTTGATTTTCTGTAAAGGGGATTATCTGCCTTTGGTATTCTTTGCAGTTCATTCATTTAACCAAGAAGGCAGGCATCTACAAATTTTTTTTATGTAATGAGTCAGATGGTAAGTATTTTAGGCTTCAAAACTGTGTGGTCTGTCTCAGCTAGTCATGTATTTTCTGATAGTAAAGTAACTATAGACAATAAATAAACAAATAGGCATGACCATGTAAGAACAAAACTTTACAAAACGGGAGGTGGGCAAAGTTTGACTCACATGCTACAGTCATCTGACCCCTGAACTAGTTCCATCCTGGATTCTATATAAATACTACAGAAAATTTCTGGTTAAATTTGGTATGAGTAGTTTATTATCCCCCAGGGCCTTAAGTAAAGACAGTTCTTCTTTTGGCATTGTAGTGGAGTAGAAATAGTCATAAATAAAGGTAGGGCTGAATTTTAGCCACAGGGATGCCTCAGGGTAACTATGACCAATGACAAGTTACTTAATCTGTCTTTGCTCTTATATCTTATCCTCAGTTTTCTTTTCCTGGATACAGAGATTAGCAGAGGACTTATTCAATGAATGATCAAGATAAGAGATATTTAAAACCCAGTTATAGGGTGTATGGGCAGAGCAGACATTTAGTGAAAGCTGGTGGATAACACATGATCATTGAGATACAAATCAGAACTACTAAGGGCTTTACTAATGGCCCATGTGCACAAGATAAAATTGATATGCCTGTTTTTCAGGAAAGAGCTCGTCTCCATTGAAAGTACAAATTATGTGAAATGCTCTTCAACAAGCAAAGGAACTAGAGAACGTAAAACTACAAATTGATCAGGAACTATGCTCTCTTTTGCAGGTTCAATGGGAAAGTGTAACTAGCAAAGTTCTTTTGTGATCATAGCAACTTATCTATTTGAAAAGGCCATTGGCAATTATCAAAGCAGTCCTTCCCGTGTTATGAAGAAGCTGTTCACTGGATGTCACTTGAATGACTTTTTGGCAACCGCCCAGTGAACACATCCATCACCAAGATGTTGCTTTCTAGATTTGACTGCTCTCTGCTTCATGGGTGATATGTGGTGAAACCAGTCCAGAGGAAAAAGGCAGGCTCATATTGCCCAATTTGTATATGGATTAATCAACAAAAATTTGTTAAGCATTAAACTCTGCTCTTCAGGGAACACAGATTTACTGGGCAAAGCACTTACCCAGTGGTAGGACACATGCACAAGGTAGCTCACAGTTGCTAGATGAAGATCCAGATGCTAATTTCTGGCCAATTTAGAGAAGGAAGAGTTCATTTTGGCAGGTGGTCAGGAAAATTCAGAGGACAAAGTAAAAACTAAATAGATAAAACTTGAGGGTTGCCTTCATGATATAAAGACAAGATATTGGGTATGAAAAAAGAGAAAAGCATGTTAAAGGTACACAGAGAATAGATGATATATGAGGGAGTCAAGTGGGCAATATTTCTGGGAAGGTAGGTTAGGTTATGTCTGGAAGGACCCTACATTACACCACGAAAGGTTTGTAGATTCTGTCCCTGTAGTGACAAAGCAGGTAATATAAATGAGTAAAGCAAGCTGAGGGAGAGAGAGTAGAAGGAGGAAGAATAGAAGAGAGAGAAAGCAAGAGAGTAAGTCACCAACGACCCTGCATGCACTGAAAAGAGGTACCTGACATTCAGTTCAAGGACATTTTGTGAGCTCAGTGTTGTTCATCTCCTGATTTTTCAGCAGGAGTGGAAGATCTGGGATTTTATGTAAAATCCTCTGTTTCAAGTGTGGCCAACTTTTTTTTTCTTCTTTTTTTAAAACCACTATTGGAAGCAAAACAACTGCAAAAAGAAATCATAAACAGTTTATATCATAAACTGGATAGCTTTAAACAACAAAAATTTATTTCTCACAGGTCTGGAGGCAGGAGGTCCAAGATCAAGGCACCTTCAGATTCGGTGTCTGACCAGAGCTTGTTCCTGAAAGATGACAAATTCTCGCTGTGTCTTTACATGGTGAAAGGGGCAAACAAGCTCTCTCAAGCCTCTTTATTTAGGGCTCTAACCCCATTCATAGAGCCTCTGCCCTCATGACCTAATCACTCCTTAAAGGTATCACTCTTAGTACTATAGCATTTGGGATTAGGTTTCAACACATGAATTTTTGGAGACACAAGCATCAAGACCATAGCATCTAGTAGATTGGGTCTTTCTCAGACAGCCAGAGATAACCTGTGTTCTGTTTTTCCCATTGAAAGTCCTGCCTGCATTTGGCTCTTTATCCTCAGTTGACCTTCCTCTGTGCTGATTTTATGTTTTAATGGCTTTGCTATTACTTTATTTCCTGGTTCAACACTTCCATTCTGCCACCTGAGTTTCCCATGGTTCTTGGCAGGTAAACTTGAGTACACACACCAACGAAAGTTGTAATCTTTAAAACTGTCATGTAGAAAATTGTTTTGCAGGCCTATTTTGGTGTGGGCTTTTTCACCTAAATTTCAAGTCAAAGAAGATCAAGAGCTTGCAACTATATCACTTTAGAAACAAATGAGTCATAGGAACATGTAGTACTTTTGAGTGGAAAATAATTTTCTTATATTTCCTTAGTCAGTGTGCTTCTCTTTGAACAAAAATTTCCTAACTGCTATAGCCCATGATAATCCTTTCATATGTTTATTATTTTTGTTATTCTGCCAATTTCCAGGGTATAGTATTGTTTCAAAGTGGAAAAAAGATTTATTGCTTCTTCTGAGTAAAACTTGTATGCTTAATAAAAAAATGTTATTTCCAAAAAGTACAATGTAGAATTTAAATATCCCCACTGCTATAGGTGCATGCTTTAAAGGGTGTCTTGTATACACTGTTTCATAACTTGGATTTTTTCATTTAATAATGTACATATATGTCAATAAACACAAAACTGCATTAGTGTTTAGGTGATTGCATAATATTCTACTTGGAGTACCTATACATACATATCTATGTACATATATCTATGATGTATTTCATTCTTGCTCTCTTAGTAAATATTTAGGTTGTTTGCAAATTTTCAGTGTCTCATTGTCAGTGAAGGAAGCATCCTTTTATGCTCATTTTTATGTCTTTATCCAGTAATTTTCTGAAGATATGGAATTAAAATGGCTGTGTTGAAAGATAACATTTTTAAGAATGTTTGAAAAATTTTCTTCATAAACGTTGTCACTTTTACTTCTAGTAATGTATGTATCAGAATGTGAGCTCCATTTTGTTCCTCTCCAACCATGTGCATTAGCAATTTTTGCAATATTTAACTGACAGGTATAATTTTGTCCCTTTAATTTCCATAGAATGTATATGTAGTTTCCTCTCACTTTTGGATTTTGACGTATTGGGATTTAGCTATATAGTGAATTTTACTGACATTTAAAGATCTTTCCTATTAGATTATTAATTACCTAGGGGATTATTCTTTTCATTTCTAACTGTCTTCTATATCATGGACTTTCATCTTCATCCCTTTATAGGACAGTGTTCTTTCTGTCGTATTCCATTTTGCAACCCTCCCCCCAAATTTAGGAAATCATAAAATCTTTATAAATAACATGCTTTTGTTAAATCTCCAAAGCAGCAAACATTTATTGATATCCTACTCTGTGTTAATTTTTCATTCCTGCTCTATGAACCCTGCTATAAAATATATGTTGAACAAATAGATGCAGCAAGGTCTGGGGCTGTACTGGCCCATACAACAGGCCACTAGTCACACGTGTCTACTGAGCATTTGAATAGCAGCTATTCTGAATTGAGATGTGCTATAAGTGTTAAATACACATTAATTTTGTAGATTAAAAAAAAATCTCAAATAATTTTTCTATTAGTTGCATTTTGAAATGATAACATTGTGGGTATACTGTATTAAATAAAATATGCTAATTAATGTTACCTGTTTCTTTTTACTTTTTTAAATATGCCTATTAGAAAATTTTAAATATATATGGCTTGCTTATATGACTCCCATTATATTTCTATTGGACAGTGCTGCTCTAGAGAATTTTACATCATAAACATCATAACCATAAGAGGCCAGCTTGCAGTGTCTTCTTGGATGGTCTTCAGGTCAGAATCTCATCATTCTTTCACAGAAAGAAAGAGAGCAAAGTACCCAAATACCATTGTCACACTGGCTGATGTTTGCTGTGTCTTTCATCTGGCAGAGTCTTGATGAAAGGAAACGGCTTCAGCCAGAATAGTTGATAGCCCCTTTAGAAAGAAACTTAAAAAGGAAGAGAAAAATTGAAATAGTTCTGACTTTGAACAACTGCTCATGCCACCACAAAGCCATGGTCGCCGTGTGATCTGTTGGCAGGTTGCAGAAAGAGTGTGAATCACTGTTCTCCTCAAAACTCTGTATATTGCAAAATCCCCGAGGAAGCAGAGAAATGATAAAAGAGAGTTGGCTTAAGCTGCAAGGAGGGAGCTTCATCTGGCCCCCTGGCTCTTCCTTCGGGAGGGGGGGGGAGAGGAAAGAGAATGGGTGTTCACACTGGGTTCTGATTATGTTCTCAAGTAATGACAGAATAATCCCAGCACTTTGCAATTGACTTTCTTTTTTTTAGGTAGAAAATGTAAGTGATTTAGATTGATGAAATAAATGGCCCTGGCCCTAGAGTGAAATTATTCCTAGAATCAGAACTCAAATTCAGAACTCACATTCAGGTCTTCACACTCATGATGCAAAGCTCTTTTACGTCAGTCTTCAGCTTCCCATCATAGTCCGTTTAAGATTTATCTTTCTTAGTTCTTCCCCTCCCCCTTCCCATCACTAACCTCCAAAGTTTTCAATTCTATTTTCTATCTTCTCATAGCTTACTCATTTAGCTAGGGACAAAGCCTGTTTTGTATTAGAAATTTTAAATTCCAGTTCTGTTTTTTATCTCACTAAGCTACTTTCCCCCATCCCTAACATTTAGATTTATTATTATTATTATATATTTATTTTTTTATGAGTGTGGTAGGGAGATAGCTCAAGCTCATCAAAATCAGAACAGGTCCCAATACCCAATCCTGCTTTTACATTTCGGTAGATAGTCAGATAGTTGTAGATTATATACTTAATCTCCCCAAAAGTGTAGAGTATGTAGCTGTCTACAGAGAGTTGCTGGAGTATATGAGGAAAGGCTTCATACCTTCATATCTTTCCTAGAAATATTGTATTTTGGAAAAAGCAAATGTTCTATTAAAATAAAAGGACCAACGGGAGAGCTACCAAATTGACCGTGAGTTATTTTGTGTAGATTCTTTCTTTTTCACATTTAATGACTTTCTTCATTAGCCCATCTGCCTACACACCTACTGAATATGTATTGACCTTCTACTGTGCATACTCTTTTTGCTACTCTTGGAGAGACAGACATGCATAAGATAAGGCCCCACTATCAAGAAGCTTACAGCAGAGTTATGGTTCTCATATTAAGAGAATAAAAATTTTAAGAGTATGAATTTTGGTCTCTCGGAAACTGATGGGGGTGTGGTATCATCATCTGGTGAAGGCTTTGACCATCCACGGGTGGCATGTGGCCTGAGAGCCCTGGTGGGGATGATGAATGAATGCCTGAGAAGGGAAGAAAGCAGAAAGGGTACATAGATATAGGATAATAAACTTCACTTTCTCCATAACTTTGCCTTATAAAAGAGTCATAAATATGGATTATATAAGCCTGACAGATTCATCAGACCTTGTGTCTTTGGCCTTTAAAGAGGAAGCTCTACCATGGTTTCTAAGTCTGGGGAAAGTTTGTTTTGGGATAGATAAGAGATACTTAGACAAAGAGAAATGATTTTATTTTCTCCTTACTTTGCATTTTCTTTGATTCTTAGGAACATAAGGCTTAACAGGCCCTGGATTAGGGAAACAAAGTCCCTTCATCTCTCAGTAAATAGCCATTTCCTGTAACAAGTCTGATTCTTTCTCCAGATGCTTGAAATTTGCAAGCCTGGTAATTCTATCTCTAAAATTGTTCACAATGGATCTCTCTTTCCTCATTTCCTCCTCCTTTCTTCTTCTTCCTCGATGAGTATATTGCTGCTATTTTCTAGCCCTATTCTCAATCTCAAAGGAAGCCAACTCCCTGGCAGAGAAAAATTCCACTGAATGTTAACACTTATCTGAATAATGTTCTTTGAGAAAATCTGTAATTCATCATTTGGCAAAAGTTTAATAAGCACTTGGTTAGAAATAATGAAGAATGTGAAAGAAGATTAAGTTAGTGTTCATACCTTGAAGTTGCACGTGCCTGTCAGATACAAAGGCTATATAAATGTTGCTTGAGGTCGAGTGTCATAAAGACTATAGTGTCCTTCTCAGCTGAGCAGTATGACTTTGAATCAGTAGCTTTCCTTTCTTGGTCTGTTTCCCTATTTGTAAACTCAAGGACTTAGTCCCTTTCATGACTGAAATCTCTTATCTAATTAGATAATAATAATAAGAGGTAATACATGTTGAGCCCCTGATATGAAACAGAAGCTGTGCTAATGACAAAAGTGGATTCTCTGGTTAAATCTCACAGCTACTCTCTGAGGCTAGGTACTACTGTTAGGTCCCTGAAACTGAGAGCCTGACTTTTAGAAAGTCTCTGTCCTTCAGTTTTGTTTCTCTAAGTTTCTGATTCCCTAAGTCTCTGTTCCCATGAGCAGGCTGAGCAGGCTGTATCTGGAGTGGAACATTGTAACCATTTCCCTAGGGTAGGCCAGATGCCAGTCTTAACCCTATGAAAGAAGACACCCAACTGCCTCTCAGCGCTGATGCCATTTTTCAGCTCATCCAGACAGGTCAACTTGCTGCTTGCTATAAAATCTTTTTTCCCATCCTCTGCGCGGCTACCTTCTCCTTCCTCAGTGACATTACAACTACCACTATCCTTATTTTACAGGTAAGGAAATTAAAGCTTAGGTACTGCACGCAAAGTCACACAGTCAGTGGAAAGTAAGCCTGGTACTTGAACTGAGGTGGTCAAACTCCAGAGCTAAACTCCAGGCAACTTATTTCTTCCTATTTAATCTCTTGTTTGACTACATGCTAATGATGAATCAAGATTCAACATACAGACAGTGTTATTGAGGTTAGAAAAGTTGGCTACAGTTTTCCAGCTTGAGGTTCTAAAATGTGAATCTGGAATTTGGAAGGATATTTGTATAGGCAAGAAGAAAAAATGTCAGCCTTTCGGGTTGGGCGAGCTAACTGAGATATGTGTCAGGAATGAACAGGATGAGTATGGCGAATGCAAAAAGTTAGCTGGGCTCGTTTGGAGTTGGAGATGTGGTTGAGTAGTGAGATCATTATCATGGCTGACATCAGTTATCACCTGAATAAATAGAAATAAACTCATTCATTCAAAAGACATTGACAGAAAGAAAATACAGATATTTTTGTGGGTACGTAGTTAAGAATGAGCATTACAGTTGGATTCAAGTTGTAGTTCTGTTCTTTGCTGGTTCTGTCCTTTGAATGAGTGCTTTAACATCTCTGAATTTTAGCTTTTCATCTGTGAAATGGGAATAATGATAGGTATTACAAAGTTTTGTGAGAATTCAGTGTTAAGTGTATAATCCCTCAAAAACAGCATGTGCTTAATAATATACTAATATTGTCATTGCTTGAATTAAAAGAGATGGTATATGTAAAGTTCCTATTACACACATAATAATGCTTATAGCACATTATAAGCACTACTAAATGTCAACTCTTTCTGCTACTGCTATCATATGACAAATACTGTGCCTCAAATTGCTCATGGTATAGTAGAAAAATACCCAACAAGTATTTATTAAAATAAAATGTGATTTTTATGGAGAGATATGTTACAATTATTATAAGGATATCTGTAATCATTGATAAAGAGATGTCAAAGTCAGCTAAGTGGATGTGAATGATCAGAGAAAGCTTTACAGAGAAAGCCACATTTAGGGGAAAAAAGTTTTGAAAATAAAGTGAAATTATATGACACAAAGAAGTGGTTGGAGGGCATTTTGACAGAAAGCCAAAGCTGGAAGATTTTAGAGATCATTGAACAGTAACTGAAAACAAAATAGAAATGTATTGCTAAGTCATGCTGTGAGAACAGGCAGTGGCAAGAATTGAAGGTGGACAAGCAGGCAGGGCCCAGTTCCTGCTGGACCTTGCAGACCATAGGAAGCAATTTAAGATTCCACTCAGAATGTAGCAGGAGAACAGCATCTAACTGACATGCTCGTTAAAAGAAGACTTTGGAGATGTCACATCGCCAAAAGAGAGGAAGCTGCTTTCCACATTTTAAAAAATTCTAATTGAAGGCATGGATCCTCTCCAAGTCTAGACAGTAGACTCCTGACTGCAGTAGGGAGCTAATGCTAACAATCTTCACCCTGAATTCTGTTCTCTCTCAAATGGGAGATGACAGTCTTTGGCTTGGATCAAAGGATGCAGTGTTGCATGAGAATAGTATGTCAGATAGGTGGCAAAGATTACAGCCTGATGCACAAAAGTATCGATTCTGACTGTCAGCAAGTTACTTTCAAAAGGTCAGACTTGAAGTTCCAGAATATACTGCTCGCCTTGTCAAAAAAGAAGTTGACATCCATGAAAACTTCATGATGAAAAGAAGCCAGTGTTAACTTTGGATCCAGATTGACTTGGTGAGTCAAACATGAATTCTGCCACATTCCAGCTGCCTACTCGCCTACCTACATTTCTTCCACAAACATTTACTGAGCACTCCCTCTGTAACTTTGGACACGTTACTCCACTTCTCTGAGGCTTTTTCCTAACTTTCAAATTTGGGATTGTATTGCCTTTTCAAAACTTATGGCAAAAATCAAATTAGATGATGTATTTGAAAGCACTCAGTACAGTGTGGCACGCATGGTAGATGCTCAGTAAGTGTTTTTCCCCTTTCCATATTCTTTTTCCCACCTATTGTGAAATAAACATTTATTCAGTACATTTTGTGTTCCAGGAACTAGTGTGGACACTGTCCAGGAACAGGAAAAACAGGTTCTCTTGGAGCTTACGTTCAGCGGGACAAGAGAAAATAAATGAGTAAACAAATAGTACAATTCCTGGTAGTGATGATTGCTATAAAGACAAAAGCAGCGATGTGAAGCTGGGTGCTTTGAAGGGAGTGCTAATTTCATAGTGTGGTGAGAGGTGTCCTTTTGGAGTAAGTGACATTAGAGCTGAAACACGAATAAGAAATGAAATCTAATGTGCAAAGATCTGGAAACATACTTTCCAAGCAGAGGGAACAGCAAGTCTCAGTGTGCTGAGGTGAAAACAACCTTTGAGTGTTAGAGAAGCAGAAAGAAGGCCAGGTTCCTGGAGCCTACTACATGAGGGTAGTGATGAGTGACAAGATTGGGGAGCAGCCAGTAGCCCACTGCAAACAAGCATCCTGCTAGCAGAGCAAGATGCAGCTGTCAGAGAGATGATGAACAGCCACAGGCAGAAAATCAGCTTCCTCCCAAGCAGGCCTCTTCCTGTGCATGGTTCCTCTCTGACATTACCCTGCCAAGTGAGCATTTAAGAGCCGCTTGGACACCTGGACTACGTAGATAATTTCGCTGTTTCTTTCAACCCAGCAAGTCTCAAAAGCACAGACTTACATCTTCAATCTGTCTTTAATCTCTCAGTTTGTGGCATATGTCACTTTTGGAGATAAACATTTTACAATAGAATCATAGAGCTTACAAGATAATAGCAGAGATAGATAAGTGCATATAATGGAGGCACTATAACAGAGGTACAAAAGTTATCTGGGGTTTCTGGGCCGGCCCAGTGGCGCACTGCTACAGTGTGCCGCTTGGGAAGTGCGGTGGCGCTCCTGCTGAGGGTTCGGATCCCACATACAGACCGGTTCCCGCTCACTGGCTGAGCGAGGCGTGGGAGCAATGCCGAGGGTTGCGATCCTGTTGCCGGTCCCGGTCCGGTACGGGCGCGACACTGAGGGTTGCAGTCCGTTGCCGGACATGAAAAAAGACAAAAAAAAAAAAAAAAAGTTATCTGGGGTTTCAGAAGACAGACCAAGTCTACGTGTGTGGTTCAGGAAGGCTTTATGGAGGAATTCTCAAGTCAGATGTTTCTGGTCTCCAAAGGTGGGAGGTATGATATTCCCTTTTTATTTTTTTCTATAATTTTTTACTAATGTCAGTATATCCAGTTTCCTTTTAACTCGCTTCCTTTATTACTCCTTTTCTTTAGAATTATATTTGAAGTTAGATGATATTTCTTAATCCATATTATCTTTAAAGTTAGATATTTCCAAATTTAGAATAAGGCATGTCCACATCTTATATTAGACTATTTTAATGTATATCTTCTTTTATAACCTCCCATAAGGAGAGGTGATTTCATTTGCATTAGAAAATTTTAACTCCAGACACTTACAATAATTAAATGTTGTTTAAGATTTATAGCTATATTAGAGCCCAGAAACCTCTATCCTCTTTTCTAGTTGCCATCCCTAAATTACATGATCACTCTTATTAAAGGCAAAGATGTGGGGAAAGTGTCTTCTTATCTTTCAAAGTACAGTCAATATTTTCCTCTGTCTCCATAACACATATTTAATGAATTTAATGAATGCAAGGCTTGGCACTGAGGAATCAGACTTGGAATATATATTATGATGGGATAAAATTTGAGGGGAGGGTGGAGCAAAGGGTATAGGATTGTAGTGAACCACCTGGTCATTTCTGTGCTGCCTGAGAGACTTCTGAGAATGGTAACTGCAAGGCTGCTTTCTGTAAACATGTAAACAGGCTGGAAGGCCAGCCCTCAGGAAGCAGATCTGTTAATAAGTACTAGGTCCCAAATACCCAAAGAAAGTTCTTTTCTTTATTCAGTTATGGACTGAGTGGTCACAATTGCCTGTGCTGGAAAAAGAGGCCAGGAATTATTACATACCCAGAGATATATGGATTTTTTTTTCTAGAATTTTGTTTTTTAGATAGTCACAGCCGTACTTCTGGTTCTTAGTCCTTTGTATTACTGATGTAGGTCTCACCTTCAGTTTATCTTTCTCTAACCCATTTGCTACCAAAGGGGAAAAAATTAGAATCTTGGGATCTGGGGAACTTTTACAGAGGCCTGTGGCTTGGTACCTTCATCCCACTTACTAGTCAGTCTCCAGCATGCTCAGGATGGAGAGACATGGAGAAATTAACGTTCTGAGGTTAATTTCACAGAACAGCAAAAATGTTTTCTTGAATATAACTTCTTATTTTGTCTGATGATAATAACAGTAAAAGTTCATTATACAAAATTTGGGAAATTGAGCATAAATGATAGAATACAAATGAGCCATACCTTTAGAGCTCAGGAAAAATGTGCTTTATTACCTGTATCTTTCTTCTACCATATCTGTTTTGTGCTAACAGCAATTTGCTCCCCATTAAATTTTTAATAGTGTAGGGGTCCCTAAATGTCCCATCATGAGAATGAAACGTACTGCTATCTAATGGCAGGGATATGTCTACTGTTCATTATGGTTGTTTCTCTTTCAATCCCTGTTGGGTTGCTGTGATAGCAGCTGTATATTAGAGAGGAGCCAGACTGCTGGGTTTTAGGCCTGCTTCACTATAGCTGTGTGACCTTGGCCAAGTTTCTTAATGTCCTAGTTCCCTGGTTTCTTCAGCCGCAGAATGAAGATAATAGTACTGTATAGTACCTAGGTACCATGTGAGTGCATTAGTATATGTACAAGACACTAGAAAAATCTCTGGCACATACCAAGCGTTTAATGTCAGCTATTCCCATAGGGAGAGAAAAGCTCTAATGCCTACAGGGGCCAATCAGATCATGTAAATGAGTCAGGTATAAAAAATAAAGCCCTTTTGGTCTGTCTTTCATTTTCCCACGTTTTATTAAAGATAAGAGGATAGAGAAAAACTCTTAACTGTAAGGAAAAAAAAAAAAAAAAAAAGCCCAGTGCAAGCAAGATAAATGCAAATGACCTTGACTTATTGTTGGAGAACAGTAGGAGTGGTGAGGACCATGGGACCGTGGAAACAGGATTTGGAAGATTGTACTCAGCTCCAGACAGTTGCTAAGAAAAGCTGGAAAACTAGATTAGTATGTAAAATTTCCCAATATTTAAATGTTGACACCTAATGCAAAGTTGTTTTTGAAACTTCTATGTGATTTAAGCAACATATGCCTTCAGACTGCATTTGGCCTGTAAGTTGCCAGTGTGAGGCCCCTGAATTTCTGCTAAATAGTGGATTCTGAATTCTAGTCCAGGAGGCCTACTTCTGGTTCCCTGGCTCCTTCTCTGATACCTGGCTGTAACACTGTAATACTGCCCTTTAATACTCTCTATAATTCTCATTTGCCTTATAGTTTCTTTGTCTTTGCAACTGCCTTTTCTATCTGGAATATCTACCTCTCATCTTAAACAGTACAAATCCTGAACTCACTTCAAATTTTGTCTCTACCAAGAAGCCTTTTTGAATTTTTCCAGTGCCTCAGATATGTAGACCTATAGAAAGAAATGAAAGTCTGTTTTTTTTCCCTACCCTGTTCTTTTATCCTATACCCTAACCCCAGGAAAATATGTAAATCTAGATGGCCAGATTCTTGGATAGTGATTGGGAAACTTTTGCTAAGAGTGGCATCACTTTTCTTTCAAAGGAATGTATCTGGGTGTTCCCTGTCTCTGTTTTCTGTTAAAGCAAGAAGGGTGTCAGAAATGAGCCAACCTGCTTTCCTGGATCCACTTCTCTTTTGTATTGAGCCTTTTCTTGTACGCTTTGGGATTACAGCTTTGCATTGTTAGGTCTACCGGGTCCAGCTTAGGAGTACTGGGAGGTCCTTAGCTCTCCATCTCAGGGCATGGGTTTCAGCAGAGTTTCTCAGAGTTTTCTTGCATCATGTATAAGCTTCAAGACTAAGCAACACTATTTACACTAAACACTAGCCAACAAAAGGGTATTTGCTTTATGTTTGCTGTCATCTCTGTGTCTCTCTTTCCCTTGGGAAACCTGTAGGGGTAGGCACTATGCTCCATAATATCCTCTTAATACCATCGATACATTGTTTCAAACATCACTCATTTTTGAAGAGAAATAAAAAGTATGGTCTGGTGAAGATAATTTGAACGTAGACTTTCTGGATTCAAATCCGGATTCTGCCACTCTGTAGCTATGTGATTTTAAGATGATCATCTAATTTCTCTGTGCTTCAGTTTCCCCATCTGTATTAGGAGGGTGATTATAGAGCTAGCCTTTTAAGACGGTCTTAAAAACTAATTGGAATAATGTTTCCAAAGTGCTGTGAGCAGTGCCTGGAACATAGTAAACATTCAGCAAATGTTAGTCACCTTCATCATCATTTGTACCCCTGGGCATATTACTCCTAATCCCATCACAGTAGCCAGCACAGTTTGCCTAGTCATATCACAGTTTGCATATGCATGAGGGTACTTCCAAGGGTTCCTGGAAAAATAGAATTAAAATACAGTACAAATCTTTCTATAAACTTTTTGAAGACCCCTTGTACATTACTCTTTCTACATTTTCAAATCTGCTTCAAGGCTATTTCCCAGTCACACACACACACAAAAGAGAGTCTGAAGTTTATTATAAAATGAGGTTACTATAAGAAGAAAAACAGAAGAATAGCCTATTGAGGAAAATGTGCCATGAACAATTATCACAAAGTTTACAGTTGAAATGAACCTTAGAGATCATCATGTCTAAATTCTTCTTTTTATAGATGAAGAAACTAAAGCCCAGAATGGAGAAGAAACTCCCAAACCCTCCAATCTGCAGAAGAATGAGTAGGACAGTTCAGTTATTATGGTGCATCCCTGAAGCCCTGTTAATTTGCAGTTCAGCCTTGGAGAACATACAAACTCTTTAATCCTCCAGAGCCTCAATGGAGGATTCAAAAATTAAAGACAGCAGTTACCTTTGCATCCAAGATAAGAAGGAGTGTGTTATACTAAACATCCCTCCAAATGACTATATTTCCAGTTTAATAGGCACTTGGCTCTTATGTGTCAATTAGAGACCAAGTTCCTCTTTCTAAGGATACCTCATAAGGTATAAATAAGTTTAGAGGCCAGTGCTCTCTGTCTCCCTGCTGAGTAATTAGTTTCACCTGTTTAGGATGAGCACTGCCAGCAGGATTAACATAATGATGCATACAATACAACACGTGTAGCAACAGATCATGATCTTTTTTGCAGTTCTCCCAGTTTGTATTCTTACTACATTCTCTTCATTTGCCTGTTAGCTCTGTGACTTCTTGCACCATCCCCCATCACAAAAGTGATTTTCCCGCTTACTAAATGTTTTTTAAAGACTTTAAAAATGTATAAATAATTGATATCTGAAAGGATGACCTTAACTTGTTTTCCCAGTATTCATAAAACACCAATGGTTTTCTTAAAATTTCATGGGCTCTTTCTAAGTGCCCAATAACCAATTGTAATTTTCAAATCAGTATTTTGTTAATCAGGACTTATCTCACAGTCAATAATTAAAACACCACTGTAGTCTTTTTCAGAAATCAGTTGGCATCAAACTAATATGAAACATCTCACCAGGAGTAAAAAAAATACATGTAGTAAGTACTTACGCACAGAGACATTAAACAAAGATGAAGATTCTCAAAAAACCCCAAAAAACCAAATTGAAGTCCTTGGGAAAATCATTCTCCTTGCATTCAATAGTCTGTCCATCCCTCTGAAGGCAGACCGTGCACTTCCTACTTATAAACATTAGGTTAGCCTTATTATACAGAATATGATCCTATGCCTCAAGAGGTTCAGTGTATATTGGAGAAGAGGAGACATGTCCAAAGATAACAATATAAAGTGGAAAGACCCTAGGAAGTTCATACAAAGTGCATTTATATTCAGAGACACAGACAAATACAGGATAGTGGTTAGTAACAGGCAATTTAGAGATGAACAGATTAGGAATCAAGTCCTGCCCGGATCCGATGTCAGCTTGGGATAACCAAATTGTTTAACTCTTCAGAGCTTGTTTCCTCACTGTAAGATAGTAATACTGATAGAATGAATAAAATTAGTCAAATGTCTGGTGCTTCACATACTAAGGGGCTTAGGGAGGTGGCATTTACATTGGTACTTGAAGAGTGAGAAAACTTGGATATGCCAAAATGAGTGAGGTGTGGCAGTAGAAGAAACTAAGGGAGACATTAGTTTAGGCAGCTATGGCATTGTATGGGGAAGAATGTTAGAAACACAGGGTTTGTTAAGGAAATATTTCAACAGAAGACTAAAAAGATAAGTTAGGGCCAGACAATAGAATATTGGGACATTCTGTGTAACAAAGCAATTTTTTATATACCTGCCTGGATGGGGTTCTTTTCATGGTTAGGAACACGAACGAGTTCAGGAGACAGTCTACCTGGGTTTATATCTGGCTTTAGTGATCCCTACTAGGTGATCTCAGGAATTTAGCACGACTTCTCTGTGCCTCAAGGGCCTTACCCATAAAATAGAATTAATACCAGTACAGACACTTTGCAGGGCCGCTCTTCTTATTGCCTTTGTTTCTAATAACAAGCTTTTTGAGTAGGATGAAGAAAAATCTGCTCTGAACCATTATCTACTTCCATGGGATAGATTCTTCAGACTGTATCTCCCTTTGAGGACAACCAAAATATTCTAGACAAAATATATTTTAAAATTCTTCTTAAAACTACTGTAAAGCTGAAAAATAACAAAGAATTTCCAGGCCGAGATCCAGGAGATGGCAGGGGAAAACCCTGTAAGCTCATTTTACACTGAGAGCATTTGCCCATCCAGAAGAAATAGAGATGATGAAATAGAGCTGTGTTTGACACCTCTGGGGAGAAGCAAGTAGAAACTGAAGACTAGCTTAAGGTGGGCAGTCTGATAAACATTACTTGCATGTGAATCTAGGTGAGGGCAAACCAAAATAATTCTTTTCTCTCCACCTACCCCCAGTGGGGCTGGGGTGATTGTTGCCTTGGATTGTGCAGATTGAGGACATGGGAGGAGGTGAGCAGAAAGTGAGCCCATTTCCGGCAGGTAGGACATTGCATGCTAGTCCCCTAGTGGAATTTTAGTCCACTTTTATATTGTAAATATGACTCCCAAAACCCTCATCTCTTGAATTGAGTTTAAAGTGGCTTCAGGTCATCAGTTTCCAAGTGCTAGACAAAGGAAGTAAAATTCTCTCTAGAGAAATATTTCTTTATTCTAGGTCTCAGGAAATCCCTGCAAATAATTTTTTAAAGCCAATAAGCAGCCCACAATCCCAGGTAAACAAACCTTCAAAAAATAGGCCTCTAAGAGTAGGAACCAGTAGAAATAATAGCCTTAGACATTGAGTCCCCATGCCTTCAGGTAGTAAAATTATTAGGTACTGATTATAACAGAACTAAGTTCAGTATATATAATAATAATTTTAAAAACCTTGAAAGTATCTAAAATGAAGAGAAACTATAAGTAGTGACATTGGAGACTTTTTAAAATTCAAAACAAATGCTAAAAATGGAAACTATACTTGAAATTTAAAATCCAGTAGATGGGATGAGTGGCAGGTTAGATGCAGCTGAAGAAAGAATTAATGAGAGATGGATGAGAAGATATCTAGGATGCAGCAGAAAGAGACATAAAGTTAGAAAATATGTATGATTACTAAGCGCTAGGGAGCACAGAGGGAGAAGTCTAACAAAAGTTTGCTTGGAGTGTGAGGGGGAGGGGGAAAGAAAGGGAATGGGGCAGGCATGATGCTAGAGGAGAGGGTCTGGGAAGCCCGATGATAGCTGGCCTCAACCCACCCTGTCCTCTTACCAGGTTCTTGACTCTGCCATAAGAAAGAATTCGAGAGAAGAGTCACAGTAGAAAGTGAGAACAGGTTTAATGTAACAAATAAGAGATACAGGTTTCACAGAGAGAGTGCGGCATAGCTCCAGAGACTGAGCAGGGCCTGTACCGGGTTTAATACGAAAGTGAAAAATACATGCTTAAAGTTTAGTGCAGAGTGAAGGCTGGCTCAAGAGAGTGAGCAACTACTTGCTGAAAGTAAGTTTGATGCAAAAGAAAGCACACACACCTCAGCCTGTGAAGTGTGGGTTGGCCCCAGGAAAATGAGCAACAAACCCCACCTTCTGCTGGGATTCAACTTTTATAGTTTCACTATCTAAACATTTTCATGCTATCTAATGAATATAAATTCCACTTTATTGAGCACGCTCAGCTGTTAAGGCTATATGACCCACTTTCTACTGAGCATGCCCAGCCACTAGATCTGCATAAGCCAGTCCCTGTGCTTTCAGTTTCCCAAGCTGGTTCTGAAAATAGGTTCAACCGGCATCAGTGACTCTCTTCTAGGAGAAGGCCTGAGGGGGTGGGGGGGCTGAGACTTCAGGGAGTGACTTGGAACTCAGGGGCGTGTCCTGAAACCTGAACCCAGAGAAACTGAGCACCTGTTCTATCGCAGGGGCAATATTTGAAAAGCCAGTGGCTTGACAATTTTTTGTAGGCCATGAGAAACATCAAATCACAGGTCTAGGAATACCAGTAAATTTAAAGTTAAATTAAAAAAAAAAAAATAGCTTCATCTCTACCATTCTGGCACCAAAGTGTATATACTCTTCCGCTCTTTATTTTCATTGCTTCTCACCATAAACATTCAATCATCCATGAAGAAAAGCTCCCTGCTCACATCGTCCACATGCAGACTAACTGAAGTGCTCACTGTGATCTGATCATGCCTTCCACATTTCCTGCCTTGATAACTCGTGCATGTTTTTCCCTCTTTCAGAAATTCCCTCACCACCCTAATGAAACAAAACAAAAACAAAATCAACATATCTGATATAAAAGGAAGAACCCCTGACCTTTAAAATTTATTAAGAGGGGCATTTACATGTAGCAACTAAAGGCAGGAAATAAAATTTCCAGTGGGGCAATTTGATATCCTAGAAAAATCATATGCTTTGGGTTCAAATTCCTGATCTGCCACCCACTAGCTGTGCAAACATGGGCAAGAACTTTAATCCGTCTGTGTCCTGGTTTCAGTTTCTTCATCTGTAAAGTGGAGATGATAATAGTGCCTACAGTGTAAAGTTCCTAGGAATATTAAGTTAATGCATGTAAAGTGTCCTGCCTAGTGTTCAGCTTAGTCTGCATTCAACATATGTTCTCTGAGTAAGTGAAAATGGGTTCTAGCCATAACCCTTAATTCTGAAGCCAGTTAAGATGCATGCAGGATTAGTACACAAAACAATCAAGATCATAAAATACTCTGAAAACTGTGGCCCTGCTCATTTACATAAGATAGTTTTAATATTTACAAACAGTTCTCAAGTGATATTGATGGGTCAGGTTTCATGGAAATTAAGGGAAGTAAAGTTGGTGATCTGATGAGAGTCAGCACACCTCTACGTTTCTACTCCTTGACAGGCTCACTGCATATGGGTGTACCTGTTGTTACTAACCATGTCTTGGGTGGGGGGGGGGAGTAGGGGTTCAGCTCTAGCCCTATGCCCTGGGGAATGGGCATGTTTTCTTCTCATATGCTTAGAAATATCTCATCTGCAGCCTTGTTTTTGAATTTGCTCAAAAACAACTTGGATTTGGGCAAATTCAAGTGCTCAAGCCAACTTGGATTTGGGCAAAAGAATAGGGAATGGAGTTAGTGATTCACTGATTAGTAAGCCTGAATTAAGTGGAAGAAAATGAAGAGATAATAAATGAAATGACAGTCCAAGTTCTTCAAAACCTTCAACAAATAGAAAATTCAAACAAATGGAATCATTGGCACATAAACAGTTAGCTCTGAAAGGGCACTAAGAAACACCTGGTCTAGTGCTTTCAGTGTAAGACCCTGGCAGGGGTGGGGTTGGATGCCATTTCCCTGTCTGAAGGAGCAAACTAGGCTTACTAGAAGCCAGGTTCATTATGACATGTGCAGGGCTGAGCACAGACTGGGGAGTTTGGGGCAAAGGCTTCTTTGGGGGCAGACATAGTTGGATACTTTTGTTTACAGGGGACAAATAGATTCTTTTTAATGGTGTTTCAAGTGGATAAGAAACGAATTTTGTAGTTCCAAATTTGAAACTAAGAATAACCTCTCTTTCTGTAATTGAGTAGGCCCTCACATAGAAAAGATTCTCCAGATGAGAATTAAAAAAAACAAAACTTAATAATGCTTCCTGCCAATTCCCAGGTGTAGGTCAGGGTTACAGTGTCACTTCTCACTGTGTGATGGAGATGCAAAGATTACTCAGAGGCCAAATACTAAGAACAATGAGAAGCCTGAAGGGACTGCACTGAGAAAAACTTCCTCGAGATGGGAGAAACATGGCGCAGCCCCGAGTCAGTATTTGCTTCAGCTTTTCTTGTAAAGACAAGGAAATACAAAAGAAAAAACTATTATTCATCAAAGGAATGAAGAGAAATTGGCTATAGTGCATTCTCTGGAAAGCACCTTAAGAAACAAAGGAAAGGGAGTGAAGCTGGATAAGAAGTGACCTTAATGTTATTATCTAATCTAGCAGAACATCCTTGAAAATCTTTGTTGTGCTAAGGGCTTTTGCCCTTTGAACAATCCCTGTTCTTCCTCAAATCTCTTACTACTCTAAAGGCTTTTGCCCTGTGTAAGTTCCCTGGTCTTTCTCAATCTTAACACTCCTACACTCTTCCGCATTACAGTTTTACCACTCCAGGCAGGGTGAAGTATACAGTGGTGCAGGAGATGGGAGGAGGAATAGGCCTCATCTCACTGAACTCAGAACCACTGAGTTGCTGGGCCGCCTCATCCAGCCATGGTAAAGGTGGCATTTTGGTTCACAAGTTCCATCAGGTGCTATAGCACAGGCTGAGGTATGCACCTGCTCAGTTAGGATGCTGGAGGGCCAAAAAGCTCCCTCTCTCTCTTGTTATTTTTTTCCTTTTGTATATAAGAAAATATGATATGTTATTTTAATTTTATTTATTAATATCATTTTCTTAGATTTAAGTTTGTATTTTTTTTACTTATATTTAATTGTAACATAATTGATTGCACACATCTGTGGGGTAGAATATTGAATATCAAAACCTGTGTGCAATATGTGATCCTCAATCAGGATAATTACTATATTTATAATTGTATAATGTAATCATTTTTATGGCCCTTTACCAATTTCTTGTTAAAGTCCCTACTACCTCCACCTTTTCAATCTCTGGTGGCCTCAGTTCTAGCTCTCCTTTTGAAAATTCAGTGAATTATTGTGATTGTTGTGTCTTTCTTTTTTCTTTAATTAGCTGCCACTTATGAGTGAGCATATGTGGTGTTTCTCTTTCTATGCCTGGCTTATTTCACTTAACATAATTTTCTCTAACTTCATCCATGTTGCTGAAAATGGCAAAATTTCATTCCTTCATATGGCAGAATAGTATTCTGTTGTGAATATATACCACATTTTCCTTATCCAGTTATCCATCAATGGACATCTAGGCTGGCTCCAACTCTTGGCTATTGTAAATAGAGTTGTGATAAACATGGGAGTACAAGTGTCTCTTCGACATGATGACTTCCATTCCTTTGAGTGTACACCCAGCAGTGGAAATGCTGGATTGTATGGCAGTTCTATCTGTAGTTGTTTGAGGAACCTCCATACTGTTTTCCATAATGGCTACTCTAATATACAGTCCCAACAACAGCATAGGAGAGTTCCCCTTTCTCCACATCTTCACCAATATTTGTTTCTCTTTTTGGTAATGGCCCAACTGGTGTGAGATGATATCTCAATGTGATTTTAATTTGCATTTCCCTGATGCTTAGTGATATTCAGCAACTTTTTCATTTGTCTATTGGACATTTGTATATCTTCCTTTGAGAAATTCTTATTCAGCTCCTTTGCCCATTTTTAAATTGGTTTACTTGCTTTTTAATTGTTGTTTGAGTTCTTTGTATATTCTGGATTTTAATCACTTCTTGAGTATATAGTTTGCAAATATTTTCTCCCATTCTATAGGTTGTCTCTTCACTCTATTAACTGTTTCTTTTCCTGTGTGGAAGATTTTTAGTTTAATGTAAAACCAGACAAAGATGCAATAAAATAGAAAGCTGCAGGTCAATATCTCTAATGAACATAGAAACAAAAATACTCAACAAAATATTAGCAATCAGAATACAGCAACACATCAAAACAATTCTACGCCACGATCAAGTGGGATTCATCCCAAGGAGACAAGGATGTTTCAACATACACAAGTCAATAAATGTGATACACCACATCAACAAAATCAAAGACAAAAACTGTATGATTATTTCAGTAGATTCATAAAAAGCATTTGACAAAATTCAATATCCCTTCATGATAAAGACTCTTAGCATGTTAGGTAAAAAAGGAAAGTATCTCAACATGATAAAGGCCATATATGTCAAACCCACTGCCAATATCATCCCGAATAGGGATAAAAACAGGAATAAGACAAGGATGCCTACTCTCGCCACCCTATTTAATGTAGTATTGGAAGTACTAGCTGGAGCAATCAGACAAGAGAAAGAAATAAAGGGCATCCATATTGAAAAAGTGAAGTCAAACTGACCCTGTTTGCAGATGTCATGATCCTATATGTAGAAAAACCTAAAGACTCTACCAAAAAACTCTTACAGCTGAAAAACAAGTTCAGTAAAGTTGCACATACAAAATCAACACACAAAAATCAGTATCATTTTAATAACCCAATAATAAACTAGCAGAAAAAGAAATCAAGCCCATTTACAACAGTCACCAAAAGAATAAAATACTTAGGAATCAATTTAACCAAGAAGTGAAAGATCTCTGCAATGAGAACTACAAATCACTGCTGAAAGAATTTAAAGAGGACACAAAAAGATGGAAAGACATTCCATGCTCTTGGATTGGAAGAACGAACATTGCAAAAATGTCCATACTACCCAAAGTTATCTACAGACTCAATGCAATCCCCATCAAAAATATCAATGTCATTCTTCACAGAAATAGAAAAACAATCATGCCATTCATATTGAACCACAAAAGACCCCAAATAGCCAAAGCAATCATGAGCAAAAAAAAAAAATAAAGTTGAAGGTATTGTACTATCTGACTTCAGATTACACTACAAAGCTATAGTAACCAAAGCAGCATGGTACTGGCATAAAAACAGACACTCTGACCAATGGAATAGAATAGAGAACCCAGAAATCAGCCCACAGACTTACAGCCAGTTGATATTTGACAGGGGCAACAGGAGCATACATTGGGGAAAGTACTGCCTCTTTAATAAGTGGTGCTGGAAAAACTGGATATCCATATAGGTGTCCAGAGAATGAAATTAGACCAATACCTCTTGCCATATACCAAAATCAACTTAAAATAGATTAAAGACTTACATATAAGACCTGAAACTATAAAACTACTAAGAGAAAACATAGAGAAAACACTTCAGGAAGCAGGACTGAGCAAAGACTTTATGAAGAAGCTCTTTCTTTTAAGGTGCTGAAAGGTATAGCCCTGACATGTCAAGAGAAGCCAAATACTTTAAATCACATTTGTACAAGTATCCTGAAATTCTCTCCAACCATTATAAACCAACACTCTTAGATTTAAACAATATTTGTACTTAAATTGAAACTACCATACTTCAAAATTTCAGAACTAGAGCCCACCAAGGCAGGAAGCCTCTTTACAAGGCAGCACTAACTCGAAGGGTCTGGGCTCAGTACATGAAAGTCTTCCTTCTATTCTCCTACCAATACAGGTGAAAAACTCCATTTGCTGAGTGGTTACAATGTGCCAAATGCTGTGTCAAATATTTTATGCCAATTATTTTTGACGCTTAAAACATTTGAGAAAGTACTATTATCTTGACTTCCCAGAGAAATTAAGATACTGTCCAAATTCACATTGTTAATAGGTGATTAAACTGAGATTTAACACAGGTCTGACTTTTTAAAATGTTCATTTTCTTTCTACCGTGCCTACTTTTGTAAAAAGTTGTTCAGGGTGATGATATTGTTGTTCTTGAATCATTATGACAAAAGAAAAATAACGTTTTTCTAGAGAGATACAACAATCTTCCTTTGAGAAGAAAATGGAACTAGGCAAAGGTGGTGATTATTTGGTAATTAGATCATTGTTTACTTTTTTTTGTTTTGTTTTTTTCATGACTGGTAAGGGGATCGCAACCCTTGGTGTGGTGTCACCCACACCGCGCTCAGCCAGTGAGCACACTGGCCAGTCCTATATAGGATCCGAATCCGCAGCGGGAGCGTCACTGAGCTCCCAGCGCCGCACTCTCCCGAGTGTGCCCCCGGGCCGGCCCTCATTGTTTACTTTTTTTTGTTTTGTTTTTTTCATGACTGGTAAGGGGATCGCAACCCTTGGTGTGGTGTCACCCACACCGCGCTCAGCCAGTGAGCACACTGGCCAGTCCTATATAGGATCCGAATCCGCAGCGGGAGCGTCACTGAGCTCCCAGCGCCGCACTCTCCCGAGTGTGCCCCCGGGCCGGCCCTCATTGTTTACTTTTTAAATGTATTAGGTATTAATGTGTTCTTTCTCTATTCAGTATTTCAGCATAGTACACTGAATTGATTTGTGCATTTAAGGCTTCAAACTATGTTTTATGGTTCATGTGAATTTTAATTTTTTTCTTCATTAGCATATGCAGGAGCATATCAACAGTCAGACAGAATTCAAAGACTATAGCTATTTTTCCACATATATCATTGTGTAATTGCTGGCTAATGAGCTTAATGAGAAAAAAGAAAACTAGCAAAGTGAAAGCAACTCTATTTGTCTCCTTTTGTACAGCTAATGCATCAAGAACGTGTTCTTAGAGGAATTGTTTGGCTCTTTGCATATTTTTTTTAATTTTTATTTTTGTTGCAGTTATTATTCAAAACACCGCCTGTTTCCCTAAAGAAGATAAAAATGTTTTATGTTTTTAAAGTGCCTGGTAGTATCCCTAGAGAGTAGCAAAGTATAAAAGTATAATTACTAACCCCCCCCCCCCCCCC
>NW_007729546.1:105809-111157 GCF_000696425.1 Galeopterus variegatus | reverse complement strand
CCCCCCCCCCCCCCCCCCGAATAAAGAAGCACAAAGTTATTGACTAGTTTGCCTGGGTTAGATGGTCGATTTCACAGAAAATATAGAATGTGGGGGCTCTTCTGAATTCACTCTTCTATTTTGGGATTGTAGGAAATCCACAGTTCATTCTTGAATATGCCTTTTTCTATTAGTACAACCAAGGATGAATAAGGGAAGAACAAGTAGCTGTGCAAAGCGTCCCATTCCCATGTCCCACGCTGTGTTAAATTAGACCAGGGAAGCACAGTAGAAAACAGACTATCTCAAATATGAAAAATCCTTCCAAAATATGCCTATTTTTCAATCTCCTTCCCTACTCTGGCTTAACTATAACAGACTTCAGGAATGAGGCTCTGGAATCCATGTTTTTACAAAAGCACTTCGGATGGCTTTGATAGCCATCAGGGAAAGTTTGAGAAGTGCGAAGCTATCCTTCATGGATCCGATGCATGAAGACCCGCTTCAGTATCTCTAGTTTCAGTGATCATTGTGGAAGTAGTGTGGCTTGGATTTAAATACTAGTTTTACCACTTGCTAACTGTGGGATCTTAGACAAATTACCTAACATCTCTGAATTTCACGCAAGTTGACAATAGATCATAAAAATTGGTGATATATAGGTAAAATGCCTAAAAATAAACAAAAAGCACAAAAACAACAGAATTGATCATTTCTGCTGGTGGAAGTGGTGGTAGAAGTAATATTAGCTCTATGACATTTTATGCCATATGCACCTATTTTGTTAGGAAATTCTTATAGTCAGCAACCTTTTTCTCTTATTTCAGTTTCCAGCAATCAGCGCTAGTCATAACCCTCTTAGTGACAGACCACGTCTTTTTCTCACATACTTGCTCACATACTTGCTAAGAACTCTTCTGCCACCACCAAATTCTTCTTTGTCTAAAATTGTTCTCTAGTTCTTTTCTCTAGATCTGCTCCTTCAACAGTTGCCATAAGAAATGATCCTGCTCCGGGGTGTGTCAAATCAGAACAGTAGAAGGATGTGCCTAATTGCTGTGTTAGGTGTTTTCTCCATTAAGGAGTTTTCCACTGACCCACAGATGGAGAGTGTTCCCATACCATTGTAAAACCATAGCTGAAGGTGTAATGTCCACATCGGCACTTCTCAAACTTGAATGTGCATACAAATCATGTGGGGATCTTAGTCAATGGAGATTCTGATACAGGAGGTCTGTGGATAAGGCCCAATATTCTGCATTTCTAAGAAGGTGCATTCCAGGTGATGCCGATACTGCTGGTCCATGATCTACACGTTGAGGAATGAAGCACTACATCCCTTAATGTCCTTTACACCTGGACTTATGTGGAATTCTTGCTTTAGTTTAGTCCTATAAAGAAGAAAACAGTCTCTGCAGATGGGTTTACATATTACAAATAACAATTTGACAACTCAATGTGCTTTCCTTTTGGCCTTAGTTGTCAAAAAACAAAAAGCCACCCTGTCATTATTACGTCCTCCATGCTGGTTCCTGCAAACATCTATCATGCCAGATTGTTTTAAATGAGCATTTTCCCCATTAAATGCCTTCTCTTGAAAGCTTTCATATTAGGTTATGTTTAAATATTTTTAGAAATAAGATTTCGGTCATTCAGGATTAATAGCAGCAACCTTTTTGTGTGTGGTGAAAGGCTGCTGTGGTAGCTAATTTTGGCACTCATGATTCTATTCCTTGGCCACTTGTGTTCTCTTTCTGTGAATAGACAAACTAATCAAATTGGACCTGGTGTCAGAGTTGGATAAAACAACATCCCCTTCAACTTCCTGTGATGTACATTATTTGGGTTAGGTGTCACTATAGAAAACAGTAGTGTGGGAGCTTCATTTTAGTCCAAGGACGTGGATGGAAAAAAACAATTGGGTATTTTTATATTACCTGTTTTTCATTGTTTTTTTTAAAAAGTCTGTTAATTAGACTAAAACTTATAGAAAATATATAAACTACAGTAAAACACATAAGGGAGGGGGGAAATTTCATATGCCAACCAGTTGGAGCCATACACTGTTGAATATTTGGTATTTTTTACCCAGAATTTTATTTTCTCTGTATGTGTAGTTTAAAACACACACACACGATTTATTAGTAAGCTGAAACATATAAAGTTGCCATTTTTGAAAGTCAAAACAGTTGAATGTTACCATTTTTATGTGATTTAAACCATATATATTTTGACTTGTAATATGGTTTTAAGGCATAAAAGTCTACTGTACACATTGCCCTGTTCTATATTCAATAGCATGTTTAAACATGGTAATATTAACGTGTCAGCATATATTTTGCCAATCCCCTTACTGTTGGACACTTAGTTTGTCTCCACTTTTTTTATTATTATTATTTTAAGCAATGTTCAGTAAATGTCCTTATGAAGAATTGCTTGTATATATCCATAATAATTTCCTTTAGAGATTCACCCACAATTGGATTAACTGGGTAAAATGCATTTGATGAAATTTGAAATACCAGCAGCTGTGTATGAGCATGTGTCTTTTACTGTTTTCTGTGCCAGTACACAATATTGATGTATTTTATTTCCTTTCAGTTTGATAGATAAAAAATGATATTTCATTATTTGCTTTACATTATTAAGGTGCTTACTTTTTATTAGCATTGTATTTTATCTTTTTTAAATTGCTTACAGTATAACCTTCTTTTGTGTGTTTTATTGGTTTGGCTTTTTATTTACAAGTTATAGAAGCTCTTTTTATTTATGATGTTGGCCTTTTCCTGTCACTGTGCTGCAAATATCCCTCTTTTTTAGTTACCTTTTAACATTCTTCAAGGTGTTATTTTCTTTTTTATCCTGTGATTTTAAATTCTTTTGTAGCCTATTTTTTATTCAACTATGGTTTCTGCATCTGGTACCTAGAAATTCCTCCTACCCTCAAATTATTTAAACATGTTTTTCTAATTTTTTTAAAAATTTCCTTGTTATCGTTTAACTATTCAATGAGTTCAAAATTATTTTAGGATGTTACTTGAGACAGAAATCCAGCTTCCCTTTTCTGAAATAGTTAATTATCTGAGCACAATTTATTGAGCAATCCATCCTTTAATTGCTGATTTAAAATGTCACATTTATCTTAAACTAAATTCTGCTACGTACTCGGTCTGTTTCTGGGATTTAACTTCTGTTTCATTCATCTGTCTGCCTATTCTGGCACAATTACCACAATTTTAATAACTAAATTGTTATATAAATTTTGAGTGGCTGGCAGTGTGTGTCATCCACCAGTTTCTCTTTGAAAGTTTTCTTCTCATTTGTTCTTTTTATAATTGGTTTGTTCAGTTATGAAGAAAGCATCATTTCCATTGAGACTCAAAGAGAATAATGCCAAATTTAAAAGTTAATTTGGAGAAAATTAAAATATCCCAAATTTTGAAATTTCTCATTTAAAAATATAACATATTTTACTTCTACAACCTTCTTTTATGTCTCCATTTAAATGTTTATTTTAAATAGATCCCACACATTTTTAGCTTAGTTCAATACATTTTTTATTTTTGATCAATAGAATTTTTAAATGCACATTTCCAATTTGTTTTTATAGAATCCTAGGCAAGATATTATTATTTCTTCATAACAAGTTATCAAACTCTGGTAAAATTTAATATTTATTTCATTTTCCCTTAGACTCTTTATAGAAGTTATTTTATTCCCAACACCCCCTTAGTTAATGAAATTTATTATTATCTTTTCTAATAATTGTCATACTTTTCTTCCATTTATCTTATATGATTTTACCCATGTCAATGTCTAGAATATCCCGAATCTTGTTGTGATAGTGTTATTATTTCTTTTTCAGATTTTAGCTAGAATGCCATTATAGTTTTGCCTTGAGTACAGTGTTGGTAGTAAATTTTAGATATATATTTTTCCCCCAGGTTAAGGTAGTGACACTTTTCACAGATTAGCAAGGGCTTTTAGCAATAATGTGTGCTGAATTTTGGCAATTGGATTTTGGCCTCTATTGAGATAATGCTGTTTCCCTTTGGTCTATTTATTGATAAATTACAGTCATAGGTTTACTAATATTGTATGCTTGTTGCATTTCTGAATAATCCCTGTTTTTCATGGTATATTATTCTTCTGAAATGTTTAGGATCATTTTTAACTTATTTGATTTCTACGTTTTGTTGATACTTTTTTGGTTATTTTGTTTTATTGGGTTTTTTTGGTTTTTAGGGTGTTTTTTTTTTTTTTTTTTTTTTTTTTTTTTTTTTTTTTTTTTTTTTTTTTTTTTGGGTTTTTTTGTTTTTTTGGGTTTTTTTTTTTTTTTTTTTTTTTTTTTTGGTCTCTCTTTGTTTTGTTATCAGAATTAGGTAATCTTAGTGGGAATAATTGAGAAGACTTCTTCTCTGTTAATGCTTTTGAGCAGGGTATGGGAAATAAAACAGTCTTGTGTCCACAGTTTCATCTCCTCCCTGCTTTTCGTATGTTATTAACTCTATGTATTCCTTCTTTTTAGAGCCATCTATTTTGAGGGTGTAACTATGTAGCAACACTCATGAAATGGAGAGAAAGTTGCTCTATTTCTCTAATTTGTTCTTTTTTGTTTGAACCATAATAGCTTTCCAGATGTTCAGAAAATTTTCTCTGGTTTCTCATCTTTCCTAAGTTTCTTATGCTTAGTTACTTGAGATTAGTTCCTTTAGGGTCTTTGTGATACTGCATTCGAATTTTCTAAATTCAAATTGAGAAATAAATGTAACCAACCAACCAACCAACAATTTAACTGTAATGCTGCTTGACAGTTGGAAGATTCATCAGCCTGTGCAGGGAAAGAGGCGGTTGAGTCAGAGAGCTTTGACATGGTCAATGATTCCTTCTTTGTGTTTGTTGTGGCAACCCAGAATTAGCTGGACAATGTGCCCCTAACAGAAGAGTGGTCCTTTTGAGGAGATTGCTGCTATTGTGCCCATATTCTTTATTTAGAACATAGAATAATCACCAATACGCCACATAGAGTGCTGCTAGAATAAAAATTTGTCATTTGTTACTCTCTCTCTAGTCCTTTTATGAATTAAAGAATATAGATAGGCAGGTGTCCACTGCATATTCACTTATTTATTTCCCCAGGCAACAGATCCTGTACAGATGGTAAATTATCGGTCGGTTTGTCCCACTTTCAATCTGATATTCTCTGTATGTTTTCTTCCAAAATTTTCCCAATGTCTCATAATAGGTGAAATCTTTCCATCTCCATTACTGAAAGGGGTCTCCCCCCTCTTTTTTTTTTTTTTTTTTTTTTGGTCATTTGAATGAAGGGAAAGGAGTGTATGACCCTAAAAGCATGTCCCCAGTTCTTA
>NW_007729546.1:54829-105768 GCF_000696425.1 Galeopterus variegatus | reverse complement strand
AAAGGGGTCCCCCCCCTTTTTTTTTTTTTTTTTTTTTTTTTTTGGTCATTTGAATGAAGGGAAAGGAGTGTATGACCCTAAAAGCATGTCCCCAGTTCTTACCTTTGCTCGTAGGTACTCATTGTCCTCTGACCTCATCCTGAAGGAACTTGTCCAAGTCAGTCAAACAGAAAAGTTCCACATATAGATTTGACATGAATCTAAGATTGGGCCTTCCTGTTTGAGAAACTTGAGAGAAGGTTTGTTAAAGGATCTTTTGGAGCAAAGAGATTGCTGAGACTTGTGTGTGAGAAGTTGTCAGCATCAGGGACCCCAAGGCATATGAAGATGGGAGGTGAGGAAATGTGGCCCCCAAAGTTAAATGTGTGAGAGTTGGATTCTCCTCATTTGCTCACTAGAGCAAAACCATTTCTGCTGCCTTTATGCACTTTATATAGAACTTGATTATGTCCTTTTATGCTGTGAGGCCTGAGGAGCCAAGGATGCATTTTCTGTAGACAGGGCTAGGGTAATGTCCACCATTTTACATAAGAGGTAACTGAAGCTCAGAAAGGTAGGTGATCTCTTCCATGACATTCAGCTAATACAAAATAGGACCAGAAACCCAGTCTTTAGACTGCTAGTGTACTATCCTTCCCATTTGCTGTGGATTGATGGAATTGTGTCCCCCAAAGTTCATATATTAGGAGTTTAATTCCCACTGTAACTGCTGAGGGTAGGAAACCCTATTATGGTATTTGAAAGGTGGGGTCTTGAAGAGGTGATTATTGTGGGACCATGCCGTAGTGAATGTATTAATAATGGTGGTCATGGGTGTGGTTCTGAGGGCTTTAAAAGGAGAACATGTGAGAGTCTCTCCTCTCTCTCTCTCTCTCTCTCTCTCTCTACTTCACCATTTTGAATTGTAATACTCTGAATCGCGGTAGTCACCACCAGGACAGAGCCCTCACTAGACGTGTTCCCTGGACTTTGGACTTCCCAGCCTCTGAAACTGTAAGCAGTAAATTTTGTTTTCTTTACAAAATTCCCAGTTCCATGGTTTTTTTTTTTTTGTTTGTTTGTTTTTTTCCTTTTTGTCTTTTTTCATGACTGGCAACGGATCGCAACCCTCAGTGTCGCGCCCGTACCGGACCGGGACCGGCAACAGGATCGCAACCCTCGGTGCTGCGCCCGCACCTCGCTCAGCCAGTGAGCGGCAACCAGTCTGTACGTGGGATCTGAACCCTCAGCGGGAGCGCTGCCGCGCTCCTAAGCGGCGCACTGTAGCAGTGCACCACCGGGCCGGCCCAGTTCCATGTTTTTTGATATAAGCAACAGAAATGGAATAATACATCATTCTGCCATTTTTTAAAATTTACTTCAGGATTTTGGTATTGCATCTTGTACAGAGGTTTCTCAGAAGCCATTTATATTTCTTAGCCATATCCAAAAGCCAAACTGGAAATAATTCATACTATATTAACTGAAGTGTTTTTCCTTTAGATTCTTCGGAGGAATTAGTCAAAGGAAAATCTGATAATGCATCTAGAAAATTGGATGCTACTGCACTATTCCATAGGCATTTTCTGACCCTAGTTTGAGCTCAGTGCATAACCTAACACCAGGGGACTAATTGGCCATGTAATTGTTATCCTTGCTAGTAACTGCACAAGCTGTTCTTATTCATATAAGCACCTAATCCTTTTCCAAATTCTTCTTGCTTCAATTTTCCTCAATAATATCCTGCAGTAGTGGATAATTGCACATTGTGTAGAAAAGGATTTTCTTTGATCTTCTCTAAATTTAGACTCTGCTAATTTCATTTACTGTCCTCTTGCAGGTAGGCAATGGGACCAGGTAGCATGAAACACCCAATTAAATGCCCTGCTGTATTTCATTCAGATTCCTCTATCATGTCACACAGCGTGTAACTATCCTTCATTGCCCTTGCTGACGAGACTGACTCTCAGTCCTTGCCTGGAATCCTCCCTGTTACACTTCCCTAGCCATTCTAATTATTTCTGCTCCAATCTGATAGACCTGGCAGCATTGCTCAGGTTCAAAGGAAGAATAAATGGAGATAAGGTCACTGATATCAAGTGTCTGGAAGGCAGGATTATGAAAGATAAGACTTATTCTGAATGATTTAAGAATTTGCATTAGCAACTATGTAATTGTTGAAAGGGTAAATTCGAACTCAGTAAAATGTAGAGTGTTATATATTAAATAGATTTATCCATCTAGGAAATGGTGACCTCAGAACAGGAAAAAAGTCCCCTCTATGGGAGTCTTGAAGCTATTAAAACTTGAGCAAGGATCCCTCGGTCCTAGGCTTACATGTGGGTGACCCTGGGCGGACCAATTTACTTTGTTCAGTCCCTTTAATTTCTTTTGTGTAAATAAGTATGGCCACCTATTCGAGGGACCTTATATAACTGTTAGTTAGCTTAATTCAACAATTAGTCATATCAGTGGAGGGTGAAAGCTAAGAGGGCAAGACTTGAGAACTATTTAGGGGGAAAAATTAGAAGTTCTTTGTGATGACTTGTTTTGGGGAGTAAAGGAAAGAGAGGTATCAAACAAAACAGTTTCCTTGCTCTTAAGAACCTCACATTTGGGGGAAGAAAACATACATGTAAAGTATCACTTAACAATATGTTCAATGCTATCATCACTTTAAAAATTAAGAAGCAAGAAAGGTCAGAGAAGGCTCCTTGGAGAAGGCAGTGAATGAGCTACATTGTCACTGATTATTAAGCTTTAGAAGCAGGGCAGGGGCACGCTGAGGTGAGGATGATGATGACAGTGACAATAACATTTATCGAGTGATTATTATATCCAAGGAACTGTGCTAAGTCAGCACATGCATGATCTGATTTAACTTCATTTCGAGAGAGCTGAGATTCAGGAAAGTTTTAAGTAACTTTTCCGTGGTCACATATCCAGTAATTGATGGAGTTAGGATTCAAACCCAAGTCTGTCTGACTCCAAAAGTCTGTGTCCTTACTCTTTTTGGGAAACTGCTTGAGACAGCTACTTGAATGGATTATTAGAAATGTGTCACTCTCTAGGGGTTGACTTGAGTGCATGAAGGGTTAAGTTTGCATTTATAGGTTTGCTGGGGAAATGATTCTAGGAGAGAGTAAAGAGAGATAACAGGCACACACAGAGGACAGTGGAAATGCTGGGCAGACTGGGACCAAGAGAATCTCATAATAGAAGAAAGGCGAGTGTTCACACAACACTCAGTTATACTCTAGAATACTGAGTAGATGAGAAGGCTGAGGCTGTGGGCAAGGAAGAGTCCCATGAAAAGACCGGTTCGTTGATGTCAAGTTAGCTTCAGGATGAAGACAAGGTTCCTCATAATGGAAACAAATACAGATTTGTAAAAGTGACTTCAGAGATCTCTTAGTTTAAGTCACTCCATCATTCTGCTCTCATCGAACAGAACATGGTCTGGTTGCAAGAAACAAAACCTGTTCAAGCTGGCCAACACAGAGGACATTCCATGGTAAGGTACAGAAAACTCAGAGGATCCAGGGATAGGTGATAAAGCCCCTCAGAACACCAGTGAAACTAGAAATAAAAACTATATGGTTGGAACCTAGGCAAATCCCTAGTAGCCTAGGCAGGTTCCATCTTTTAAGGGTTCTCTGCTTTGTGCTCTCTTAAACACTTATGTCTGCCTACTCATTGTGAACATGAAGCAACATAGATGCCCAAATCCTGTCTCTGTGAAACCTTTCCACATAAAAGCCTTCCATGCATTGGCTCTAGTTTCTATGGGTCATAGTTTAGATTCACTAGATAGAAAGAATCTGGCTGCTCATTGGTTTTGTGGCACAACAGACTATCCCTTTTAGGAGTCAGAACATAGGAAAAGATATATTTGGAACAGGGAGCATCCTAGAGGAGAAATTATTTTAACAAAGGCACATGGCTAGTGAGGAGCAAAACCCAGGATTCCAGATTTGGCTTTGGGTCCCTTGCATCCTTCTGAGATTCCCCCAAGGGATTCTAACAATGATGTAATGGCATTGAGTTAAAACAGGAGAGAATAAGAAAGAAAAGTCGTCATAATAAGATATGTTATTCTGCCTTTTTTTTTTTTTTTTGACTATGCCAAACTAAAATAACCTTACAAACGTAGTAGGAAACACTTCGTCTCCCCCACCCCTACAATCACACTCAAGCTACATTGAGTGGTTTGGCAAATTTAGTTGATCTTTATGGTCCCTTACAGGAAAAAAAAAAAAAATAGTGCAGTTATTCTAACATAAGCAATACTGGGATTTTGTCTTTTGTCTTTGATTTATTGATAGGGCAACTAGTACCTAGAAAGAGGAAGAAATTCATCCATGTTAAAGAGTAGGTCAGTGGCCAGTCTGACACTAGAACACAGGTATCTTAATTCTTAGTTCATTATTAATACCTAGCTTCCTGTACCAAGGTCTCATGCCATAGGTCAAGTCTGTTGGCCATTATAGCCGCCAGGATTATTTAATAAAGAAGGATTCTGAAGCTTCATCAATTTTTAACAGAAGTGAGTGCTATGATTACATCGTAATTCTGTATTGTGAGGTGGTGTTTGTGGCTGATAGGTTGTGTGTCTACCATCACTCCCTGCCTCATCCCTACCTCGTTCTGACTGGGCCACTCCTCAGATCAGCCATGTACTGCATTTCACACGTAGTATATTCACCTAATGCTGGTCTTTCTTTCTTTGGCTTGTATGCTGCTTCGTAGTTTCATTTTCTCAGAGCAGGAGAAGACTGAATAGAGTTAAATTCATTTTAGCTAAACTGATCACAAGGAATAGTTGCTCAGTTGCCCAATAAACATTAACCTCCTACTATTGTACTGGTTTCTTTGCTTAGACTTTTGAAAGTAAATCAGAATTTGAAGGTACACTCTGACTACTAGTGGTAACAATCATTTACATTGTATAATACTTTAATTTATCAATTGCTCTTTTATTGTTTTGCATTTTTATGCTGAAAGGAACCCTGTGAGAAAAATATTTTTTGTGCATTCTGTACCTACTTCCTCTATAAAGTTTATTTAAATTCAAGCAGGCAAAATGAAACAGAACCATACATAAGATTATTGCCACTTATTTTTCTTCTTGCAGCTATTCTAGCCTGCTCTTACTGTAGTCCATTGGATCCCTATTAGAGAGGATTCCTGGGGGTACTGCAGTGTAATGTAAGAGGCATTGAACCACAGACTGAGAAGCCTGGGTTTTGTGTCTAATTGTGTGACATTTTAAAAACAATATTCCCCTCCCTTTAGATACTTCTCATTTGAGACATATCAATCCTGTGTCTTTTAGAGGAAATGGTACTCAGAAAAATATTCATTACTGAACACCAGACTATATTTAAAATCACTTCCTCCCTCTGATGAGGAATTCTTGGTGAAGAGATAGTGAATAATTTTGTCTCATGTAATAGCTCTAATCTTTTGGCTATGGCTGCTATAGTGCTGTGTTGAGGAAGATTCTGAGGCTCCATCTGAACTTAGCAGAGGAAGGGCAGTGATCTATAAGCAGTGTCTGACAGAGCCATGAGCTGAACTGTCTGCTTTACTGATTCTTTTAGATGAGATTTCTTGCAGAAATCTTCTCAGTTCCTCTTGCCGGAATGGGCTTCTGCCATGTTCAGTGGGGTCTGAACCATAGCAACCAACAGGCCTACAAGCTAAGACCTCCATCCTACCTACTGTACTCATGATGGGGGTGACCTCTCCCAGGACTTCTTTTCACGTCTCTAGTTCCCCACCCAATCACAGTCCAAATATACATCCTTACTGAACAATTTCAGAAAACTTCCAAAGGTGGGAAATAATGTTTTTACATCTCTCATACCTGGCATCCACACTTCTTCTTTGGAACCTGATGCTGGGTGGTACATGAGGGGGTAGGGTTAGGTGCTTGGTATAGTGAATGGCACTGGCTTACAAAAAATGAGACTCATGTTCTCGTCCTCATTCCACTCGACTTCCTGTGTGCCCTTGAGAAGGCACATCCATTTCCTAAAGAAGAGGAGCAAAAAAAAGGTTATATAAAAAAAGGTTAAAGCGGTGATTGGCCCAAGGCCTCCCAGCTTTGGGAGCAGCCCACAGCCCTGTCTCTCTTTCTGCCACTTGTCTGCTGCAGTCGTAGTTCTATCCGCTGGATTCTGGAGTTGATACTGTAGAAAGAAACATTTCAGGATCTCAGGAAAAATCAAAGAAAATGGTTCAGTTTTAAAAATGAAAATGTTTAGAATTCATTCGCATTCATTCCTTTGCAGCCTTTCCCTCCCTCTCCCCCAAATAACCCATCTGTTTTCTAAGCTCTTTTACCCCACATGATCTTCTTTCAGATCAAAGACAAATTATTTCCTTGTGAATGTTCAGAGGCAGGGAAATGTGTACCTTGGCAAACACTCTCCTTGTCCCCAACATGCCCAGAGCTCTTCAGATCATGCCCTTTAAACTGATTTTAATGCCCAGAGAAGGAGGAGCTCAATTCCTGGCTACTTACCATCCTCACTGTTGAAAGTCTTAGTTCTCATCTACAGACTAAGAATTAAGTAGAAGGGGCCAAAGAGTTTAGCTAGTCATATCACCTCAATATATTCATGAAGAAATTGAAATTCGTAGATGGGAAGGATTTTCCTAAGGTCAGATATACATTAGCGGCAGAGCTTGGACTAGACCCCAGGTCTCTGAATAAGATTCCGTGTAAGGTGGGTAGTCAATCTCATTCAGTAAATAGTTTTGAGTTTTTGACTGTGGCCAATGTTTAAGATGCCTATTGTTACATTAAAAGTCATCCTAAAATTTAGTGGCATGAAAACATTATTTCATTATGCTCATGGAATCTTTGGGTCAGGAATTCAGAAAAGGCACCAGCAGGGCATCTTCTTTCTGCTCCACAATTTTACAGTTTGCAGGACCTCCTGTGGGATTGCTTGAATAGCTAGAGTCTGGGACACCTGAGGCTGGAGGATCCACTTGCAAGATGAATTTTTTACTCATATATCTGGATCCTGGGCTGGGATGACTTTTAGGTATGAGCCTAAACTACTTACCAAAGCACCTATATGTAGCCTCTCCAGCATGGCAACCTCAGAGTATGCAGACTTTTTATGTGGTGTCTTAGAAGCTCCAAGAGTGAGCATCCCCAGAAAGCAAGGCAGAGGCTGTATAGCCTTTTAGAATTTACTCTCATGAGCCACAAAACATCACTCCCACTGTAGTATATTTGTCAAAACTTCACCAGATTTAAGAGCAGGGCCCATAAATCCTACCTTTCAATAGGAGGAGTAGCAGAGAATTTTCAGCCAGGTTTTAAACCTGCCATAGAAAGTTACCACCTAAGTCAGTTTCATAGGTAGACAAAATCATTAAGATTCTTCCCTCCATAGAGGTGGTCTTGGAGAGACAGATTTAAACAAACCAACAAAAAAATAAGAGCAATGAAGGAAGTACATAGGATGACATGATCAGTGCTTAACTGGGCATGGTAGAACCATTATGATATGGTCAAGAAATGCTTCACTGAGAAGGTAATATTTAAGCTGAGACTTCAAAGATGAGAAAGAGTCAGCCATGTAAAGCCAAGGAAAAAGCACTATAGGTAGAGAGGAAAGTGCAAAGGTCCTGGGGCATGAATAAACTTAATCAAAAGAATAAAAAGAGGCCAATATGGCTGTGACAGTAAAGTCCTGAGAAAAAGGGATAAGAGATGAGGTTGCAAAGGTAGGCAGTAGGTCGTGCAGAGCTCTGTGTGTCCTGATAAGAAATGCAGCTCCTGACTCAAGTGTGATGGGATGTCATTAAAACGTTTTCTAAATATCTCTGTGACATGGATGTAAACAACTGGAGTGAGGTAATGGTGGTAGTGGGAGACCATTTGGGCTGCTATGGTAATGTCCCAGGCAAGAAATGCAAGATACTTGAGCTAGGATGGCATTCAAGGAACATAGATAGAATACAGAATATCTTGGAGGTAAGTAGAAGTTTAATCATTTTGAAGTGAGAAATAATGAAAAGAAGCCAAAAATTACTTCTAAAATTTTGGATTGACTGGTTGGGGTAGGTAGATGTGGCTGCCATCTACTAGGATAGTTTCATCTTCTACGTTATCTCTAATCAATCATTTATGCCTCCCCAAGCACTGAACCTATGTGCATGCTTTTGAATGAAATAAAAAAAAAAAATCCATGACTCAAACCTACTTAAACAAAATGATGTTCGTTATATCTATGACTGAAAGTACAGAAGTAGGTTAGACTTGATGTCACTCCAGACAGGTTTTATCTTTGTCTCCATTCTGCCTTTCTTGGCATCATTTTATCACAATGCTGATTTGCTTGTGGTGGCAACATAGCTGCTAATGATATTGGGGGAAATATAGTTTTGTTATTTACCTCCTACAGAAAAGAGATGACCCAGATTGAAATAGAGGACAGTCCCCAAGCATAGAATGAGACCTTCCATTTGGATCAAATGAGGTCACCTCTGGGCCAATATCAGTCACCCTTCAAAAAATCATGGGCTGATGGCTTGGGCCAATCAGAATCTGTACCTGCAGTAGGTGATATGGTCACCTTCCCTTGAGTCTTATAGAAGTATAGCAACCTGAATTGATGTAGAGTTCCGTAACGAATAAATAAAGGAGAAATGAATGCTGGCTACTTAATAAAAATCATTGAAATCTCTTGCCCAGCCACATCTGGACCTAGAGGAAAAAATGATCTTTCTTCCAAAGGAGTGACTCAGTTGTGGGAATTTCACATGTTGTGGCTGGCCAAAATTGAAATCTCTTGCCCAGCCACATCTGGACCTAGAGGAAAAAATGATCTTTCTTCCAAAGGAATGACTCAGTTGTGGGAATTTCACATGTTGTGGCTGGCCAAACATTATTGTGATGACAAACATTTTGCTAATAAACAATTATAAGCAGAACCTCACTTTATAAGTGATAGCCCACCTCATTCCTAGAGCCTAGTGCACTTCCTCCCTAGAAGCCCAGTGCAGTGGAAAGAAATGTGTTCAAAGAGAAAGGTGTGGTCTTCCAAAAACCTCTTCTTCCATAGTCTCACAGTATCGAGCAGTGGAAGACAAAGTTGGAGGGGTGTGAGTGCAGCACTGGAGTACTCAGTGCTCTGAAGAAGATGTCACACGTTAAGGTGATGTTTAGAAATTAAATTGTTGTTTCAAGGAGAAAAGTACCAGTATACTAAGATGCCATGAGTGCTCCCTTTCAGTCCTTTTAGAATATCCATCAATACCTGTTCCCATTCTCATTGGAGTTTGACTAAGCTCATTTTCGCAGGTCAGACAAGCAAACGCTCTCAGGAGGAGACACTCCAGTAGAAAGAGGATGCCGTCACTTTGTACTAACCTCCGAGGCCTTTGCAGTTCCCTGGAGCTGCTTGACAGCCCCATCCTCTGCTTTCCACTATGTCCTATCAGTGAGGTTTTTCCCATGGGGACAGTGTCTTTGCTTATTGAAGCCCTTTCTTTATGATTAAGGCCCTTTGGTAGTGCCTCAGAATCACATTTGTGGAGTCAGACCTGAACTTGAACTGTATCTCAGGTACTATGGACAAGGGCCATGTCGCTTCACCCTCCTGAGCCTCAGTTTTCTCATCAGAGCCTCGATGTCCACATCTACAATTACGCACCTCTAGGGCTATGGGCAGTAAAACAAAATGGCATTTTTCAGGCATTTAGAAAAGTACTTGGAACCCAGCAAGTGATCAGAAAATAATAGAAGATAAGCATAGCAATGAAGAATGAAGGTGAGACACCCAAGGATATAATAAATGCAAAGGGAAAGTTTGGTGATAACTTGGGCAGTCGACTAGATCTTTTAGACTTCTGATAGCACGGCTCTGCTCATTTCTTAAAGGAGACAATGCATTTTAAATAACACCACTTTCCTTAATTATGTAATTAAAACACCATTGATAATAAGACACCCTATGGATTTTAATACAACTTTTCAAGAGAAAAATAGGTGTGGTATCACATTAAATGTATGCATCAAATTTTGAGACATCACAATTTCAGAAATAGTAAAAACTTAGGAAAACTAATATCTTAAATTAAAAAAATAGGTTATTGGGGTGTGAAGTATATGTTAAGTATATTACTTTTATTATATCACATTAGAATTTTTGAGAACTACTGTGATTCTGCTAGTATGTCTAGGCATTACTATTTATTTGGCAATCCTGGTTAACCAAAAAAAAAAAAAAAAAATACTTGTGATCTCTGTGTTTAAAGTTGCACATTGATAGAGTTTGATAAAATTTATTATATGAGTACTTTATGCCAAATAATTGATTGAGAACCCTATATTCATTATCTCATTTAATTTGTTAACCAAAAAAAAAAAAAAAAAAACTTGTGATCTCTGTGTTTAAAGTTGCACATTGATAGAGTTTGATAAAATTTATTATATGATTACTTTATGCCAAATAATTGATTGAGAACCCTATATTCATTATCTCATTTAATTGGGGCACCAATGCTGTGAGAAATAATTACTAATGCCATTTTCTAGAAAAGGAAGCAGAATTGGCCAGTGTGCCTAGACTAAGACTAGTGGGTGGCAGAGGTCATATTGGAACTCAGGTTATTTGACTGAGAAGCCTGCACTCCTAACTTTTTTGCTAAATCATCTCTCTGCATATTTTGCCTTGCCTTAAAAATCAATCAAATTTATCATCTTTTTCAGCATGGGGACTGGAAAGAACCCACAAAGTTCAAATAAGCCAATCAGCCAATATGAGGGCTCCATACAGTTACTTTACTAGTTGACTCTGACAGCTGTAATTAACATCTACCCTGAGGTAGGGTTGGGGAAGGGCAGGGTGTACAAAACAGAGGTAATTTCTGCACTGTTGGCTTGCTCTGAATAAAATAAGTGCCCACATTTAAGCTTTCAGGAGGAGGGCATCCCTGGTGAAAGGAGAGTTAGAGGGGAATTGAGCTTGGTAAAGAAAAAGAAAGGGCTAATTATAGAACATGCTGCTAGTTCGGAGATTTGACAACATACTAATTTCTTCTTGCTTCTAAGTAGGTTTGTGAAGTTGGTGTTAAGCATCAACAAAAATCTAACCATTTCTAGAATTAGTTGTGAGAGTTAATAGAAAAGCGTGAAAGTCCAGACATGGGGACTAGGGAGGGAACAGAGAATATATTTTAGTGGTCAATCTTGAGATTTCCTAAGACCAGAAAAGAAGGATAGGAGTGGACTGGGGTCCTGAACCTGAGATGTGGTTGGAAACTGTGCAGTGATTGATTAGTGATGTTTGTTATGGGCAAGCTATCAAAGAGTGGGATTTGTTTCAGTTATTCACTGGATCTTTAAATAGAAATTAATGTCATTTCCATACCTAATTGAATCTAACATAGCATAATATAACCAAGACTGGTTTATAAAGAGAAGAGCTCATGATTAGTGGATAAAGGAGAATAACTGAGCTAAGAGAAAAATATGAAATATATGCAGGAAAATGGAAAGATTTCTGATCACTGGAGAAGACAATTGGTCGCCTGACTCTCTTAAGAGAGGGTCAACTTTTACAAATTATTTGAGAGTAAAAAAACAGGTTGATTGTTTTCTTCAGATTTTTGGGTCCCTAAAGATACAAGACATGTCTATTTTGCAATGCTGACTTCCCCCAAGTATTCATGGCACTCAGCCAGCTTTGGGTGCAGTGATGGCAATTTGCTGAATGTTCTAATTAAATTAATAGTTGATGAGTATATTAAGTATGTTAATTGAATTCTGCTTGCATGAAAACCTGGCTCTTAATCGGTTGGAACTTTGGAAAAAAGCAATGTAGATTTTAAATCATATTAGAGAAAAACAAGTAAATATGAACAATTGGGGAAAGTTTTGGAAATACATAGTATAGCATAAATTTCAACCTAAGAAGATTTTCTTGGTTGCTTATAGAATTATATCTTAAAGACAAAGTGGACCTTTCTTTGGCACATTCACCAGTTTTCAGCTCTGGCTGATTTATCCTAAGAAATACTAGAGTTTATTATTAGCTACAACATGGCTTAGAGGAAATCTAGTTAATACTGGTAGAAACTGTCAAACAAAACAGAAAACAGAATTGCAATATAGAGAGCACAGAAAAGCAGAGCTGCTTTGGTTGACAAAGAGCGAGTGAGTGGAGGACACAGAATCCTACACAATAGACTCCTCCTTACTCTATAGGGTCTTTTTGCAGAATATTTGAAAGCCCTGATCTTATCCAATACTTTCATTATATAAAAAGATGGGCTTAGTAACTCAATCAAGTCCATACATTTATTTTTTATAATTTAAAATTTTTTATGTACCAATGCTTTTTATTTTTGTTTGTTTTCAAATTAATTTTATTTTATAAATATACAGTGTAGTTGATTTTCATGTCCCCCCCCAAATTAATTTTAATTGAAACATAATAATTGTACAGTGTGACATTTCAGTAAATGTATTTTGTTTTCAAATTAATTTTATTTTATAAATATACAGTGTAGTTGATTTTCATGTCCCCCCCAAATTAATTTTAATTGAAACATAATAATTGTACAGTGTGACATTTCAGTAAATGTATAAAATGTATAATAGTCAAAGCAGGGTAATTGGCATATCCGTCACCTCAGATATTTATCATTTCCCACTGGTGAGAACATTCAAAATTCTCTGTTCTTGCTATTTTGAAACATACAAGTTATTATTGTTACCCATAGTCTCCCTGCTCTGTAATGGAACACTAGAACTTATTCCTCCAATCAAACTGTAACTTTGTACCTATTGACTGACTTCTTCCCATTCTCTCCCACCTCCCCTCATTTCTCCCAGCCTCTGGCAACCACAACTCCACGCTTTACTTCTATGAGAGCAACTTTTTTAGATTCCACAAATGAATGAGATCATGGGGTAGTTATCTTTCCATGCCTGGCTCACTTCACTTATCATAATGACCTCCAGTTCCATTTGTGTTGCTGCAAGTGACGGAATGTTATTCTTTTTTTATGGCTGAATAGTATACCAATGTGTAAATATACCAAATTTTCTTTATCCACTCATCTGTTGGTAGACACATATGTTGATTCCCTATCTTGGCTATTGTGAATAGTGCTGCAATAAGCATGGGTGTGCCGGTATCTCCCTGACATACTGATTTCATTTGCTTTGGATATATTACCAGTAGTGGAATCGCTATTCCACTAAGGAGCTCTATTTTTCGTTTTTTGAGGAAACTTTACTCTCTTTTCCATAGTAGCTGCACTCGTTTACATTCCCACCAATAGCATATGAGATTTCCCCTTTCTCCATGTGCTTGCCAGCGTGGTTTTTGTGTGTGTTTTTGGTAATAGCCATTCTAACTGGGGTAAGATGATATCTTGTGGTTTCGATTCACATTTCCCTGAGAATTTGTGATGTTGAGCATTTTTTCATATACCTGTTGACCATTTGTATGTCTCCTTTTGAATAATATCGATTCAGATCTTTTGCCCACTTTTTAATTGGATTATCGGTTCTTTTCCTACTGAGTTGTTTGGGTTCTTGATATATTCTGGATATTCTATCCCTTGTCAGATACATAATTTGCAAATATTTTCTCCCAGTCTGTGGGTTGTCTCTTCAATGTATTAATTGTTTCCTTCGTTATGCAGAAGCTTTTTAGTTTGATGTAATCCCATTTATTTATTTTTGCTTTTGTTGCTTGTTCTTTTGAGGACTTATTTTAAAAAACATTGCCCAGACCAATGCCATTAAATATTTCCCCTGTTTTCTTCTAGTAGTTTCATGGTTCTGGGTTTTGCATTTAAGTCTTTGACTGATTTTGAGTACGTTACATTATTTATGTAAAATGGCAAGAGATAGGAGTCTAGTTTTATCCTCGTGCATGTGGCTATCCAGTTTTTCCATCACAATTTATTGAAAAGACTATTCTTTTCTTAATGTGTGTTCTTGGCACCTTTGTTGAAGATCTGTTAGCTGTAAATGTGTAATTTATTTCTGGGTTTTCTATTCTAATCCATTGGTCTATGTGTTTATTTTTTTATGCCAGTACCATGCTGTTTTGGTTAATATTGCTTTGTACTATATTTTGGAATCAGGTAGTGTGATGCCTCCAGCTTTATTCTTTTTGCTCAAAATTGCTTTGGCAATTTGGTGTCTTTTGTGGTTCCATATGAATTTTAGGATGCTTTGTACTATATTTTGGAATCAGGTAGTGTGATGCCTCCAGCTTTATTCTTTTTGCTCAAGATTGCTTTGGCAATTTGGTGTCTTTTGTGGTTCCATATGAATTTTAGGATTTTTTTTTCTATTTCTGTGAAGAATGTCATTAGAATTTTGATAGAGATTGTATTGAATCTGTAAATCTCTTTTGGTAATATATACATTTTCACAGTATTCTTCTAGTGCATGAAAATGAGATATCTTTCCATTTATTTGTATCTTCAATTTCTTTCATCAATGTTTTCTTTCATTGTAGAGATCTTTCACCTCTTTGGTTAAATTTATTCCTAGGTTTTTTTGTTTGTTTGTTTGTTTGTAGCTATTATAAAAGGGATTGCTTTCCTTATTTCTTTTTCAAATAATTTACTATTGGCATTTAAAAACACTACTGATTTTTATATGTTGATTTTTGTATTCTGCAACTTTCATTTATTAGTTCTATTAGTTTCTTGGTGTAGTCTTTGGGATTTTCTATGTATAAGATCATGTCACCTACAAAAAGGGACAATTTAAGTTCCCCCTTTCCTTGGCATCCAAATCTATACATATAGATAATGACTAAGTCAAAGCTTCTACCTAGGCATTCTGATTCTCAAATCAGTGCTCTAAGGTAGAACTCTTGGCCATAAAGCTGTAACAAACATACTACTGCATTGTCTTTATTTAGGAGATCAGTGAGGTTTTTTTTCTTTTTAGATTTTGTTTTTGTGACTCAGTTTATTTTGAAATCTAGTATTTGAATAATTTAAGACTCAAAAACAGTCACAATTGTAAGTCTCAAAAAACTATTTTAGATTATTTGCTATATATTAATTTATTCTTCTAGACTACAAGCTCCTTGAAGGTAGAGCAGTAGTGCCTAGTGCATCAAAGCTCCCAAATTAGCATGTTATTAGCATAGCTTAATGTATAATAATAAACTGGAGCATATATGTATAGAAACTCTTTGTGGAAAAAAAACAAAAAACCCTATGCAATGATTCCATCCTAGCATCTCTGGTCCCAATATTTTATGAAACATTTGAATGCCAGGAGCACTTATTGGCTGCATCCCTAACTTGGTTCATTTTACATGACTTGTCTTCCCAGATAGCTTTTTCTATGAATATGCCTCTTCCAAATAAATTTGTGCAAGTTTTTTTTTATTGTATTATATTGCACTATCATGTATACTCTATCAGATAAATTCAGATATATTCAAACTATTTAAGAACTGGTGTATAGCATAGGCCCTGACAAACCAGAATGAATACAGCTATGAAAAAAGTCACTATGGCCATATCTCTGGGACAGCAGAGGATGCAGAGGGGGACAAGGGCCAGCTCAGAGCAGATTTTGTTTTGTTTGTTTCGTTTTTATAATTTTTATTTTGTTAAAATTTTAAACTTACAGAAAAATTGTCAGAATAGTATAGAGAATTATTTTCATTTTGTCCCAGTAGTTTCTGGTCTCTTCATCTCTCCCTCTTTCTCTCTCCCTCTCTTTCTCTCTTTCTGTAATTTTGTTTTGGGGCCATTGAAAATAAGTTGCTGATATGCTGCCCTTTTAACATCTCATATGCTTAAGTGTATATTTCCTGATAAGAAACCATATATGTTCATATATCCACAATAAATAACTGAAATCAGGAAAGTGAACATTGATGTAATGCTGTTACAGTCATTCTTCAGTACTTTCCAAAATCTGCCCTTACAAAATGGTGTAGCATTTGCATGTAACCTGTCAGGTAAATCATCTTTAGATTACTTGTAATACCTAATACAATGTAAATACTATGTAAATAATTGTTTTTAAAACTGTAGTTTTAGGGCTGGCCCTGTGGCGCACTCAGGAGAGTGCGGTGCTGGGAGCACAGCGATGCTCCCACCCCGGGTTCGGATCCTATATAGGAATGGCCAGTACGCTCACTGGCTGAGCGCCAGTGCGGGCGACACCACACCAAGGGTTGAGATCCCCTTACTGGTCACGAAAAAGAAAAAAAAAAAAAAAAACTGTAGTTTTAAATTTATTTATTTATTTATAGCATTTTCAGTCCACAGTTGGTGGAACCCACAGATGTGGAGGGCCAACTGTATTTAAACTACATTTCATACTTATAATTTGCCACCGACCTAATAATGCCCTTCATAGATGTTGAGTTTCCACCCTCCCCTCAGTTTAATATTCAGTACGAGGACACCCACTGCATATAGTTATCAGGTATCTTTAGTTTTTTTTTTTAATATAGAACAGTTTCTTGGCTTTTCTTTGTCTTTTATTTCTTGACATTTTTGGAGACGATGAGCTAGTTATTTCGCAGCCTGTCTCTCACTTTGGGTTTGTCTGATGTTTTTTCATGATTGAATTCATATTTTGCATTTTGAGCAGAAATATCACATAAATGATATTGTGTCCTTCTCAAAGCATCACATCCAGGAGCAAAAGGTATCTTTTTGTTGGTGATCTTAACTCTGATTACTTGGTTGAGATGGTGTCAGCCAGGTCTGTCCATTGTAAAGTTACTATTATTATCTTTGTGATTAACAAGTAATTTGTGGGAAGATACTTTGAAATGATGTCAATATTCAGTTTTCCTAATAAAACTTTTACCCATTAATTTTAGCATTCCTTGATGATTTTTGTCTGAATCAATTATTAGTATGATGGTTGAAAATGCTAATTTTTTCTTCTAAATTTAATTGGCATCATATTGTAAAGAAAGGTTTTCACCCTCCACTTTATTTATTTACTTATTTGTTCATTTATCATCAGTATGGACTCATGGATTCTCAATTAAGTTGTTATTATCGTCAGGATGTAACCATGGATACTTGTTTTAGGAAATATATTACTGTTATTATGATTATTTTTATTTTTATTTATTTCTTTTTGAGACTCAAATTGGCTAGTGGGAGACCCTCCAGGTTGTCTGTCTCCTGGGACTTTTTGGCATGCATTTCTCATTTTCTTTTAGTACTTTCTTACTCTCTGGCACTGTATGCTTTGGGTTCATCTTGTCTTTTCCCTGCCATAGGCATGAAACTCAGTTATTTCTGATTCTTTTAGTGATGCAGTTCTTTTTGTCTGAATTTTGGGCTGTGGGGTACCCTAAATGTTGTATGGCGATATGGAAGGTTTCCAAGTGATAAGTGACATGGTCGTGTCTGTATTTGAAATTAATGATATTTGCTTCAGAATTAGGATGGATTGGAGGTGGTACAACTTTCCAGACTGAGGCAGATAAACCAGTGGCTCTCAAAATTTGTTTCACATTAAAAGCACCTGAAGAGCTTTGAAAATTCTTCATGCCCAGCCAGCATCCAAGACCTATTAAATCAGAATCTCTGAGAGTGGGACAGAGACTTCAGTATTAAACAGACAAAAAAAGCCCAAAACCGTTTTGAGAATTCTTTTATGAATCCATGGTTGAGATCAGTGTGTTAGAAGGTACTTGCAATCCAGAAATAAGATGAAGCCCTTTAAAGCAACAGCTGTGACTTAGTGCAAAAGACATTAGTGACAAGTCTTTGGGGTCAGGACTTTTTTCCATTGCTTGACTGTCCATGTAAGCTCTTGAGTACCAGGTTCATTAATAAAAAGGAATTATTTTATTTGTTTTGCATTCTTCACAGGATTCTTACAATGATCAAATACAAATAGTAAATGGGGAAGGATTTCTTCACATGCAAATGCTTTAAATGTAAGGTGGTTTTATTATTTCATTGATTACATAAGTTATTTAGAAGAGTAGAATACCATTTTCAGTCTTTACCAGATTCTTAATTTTGCTGCCAGATTCATTCATTCTTTTGACCAATATTAATTAGGTATAGGTGTCAGATATTGAGAATGCAGTTGTGAGAGGACAAAAAAAAAAAAAAAAATCCAGAATCCAAGTGTTTCTTACAATCTAGTGGAGTGAGATAGACATTAATTCAATGGAAATAAATGTAAATGTACAATGTGATAAGTCCTAGAAGAAGAAAGGAAGGAAGGTGTGCGCTGCTACAAGCAAATGTAGAGTAGTGGAATTTAATCAGGAATGATTAACGATGGTTTGCTTGAGGGTGTGAGGAGGTAAGGATTAATTGAAGAGCCAAAAAAAAATTAAAAATTAACAATGCAAGTAGATGTGCACACCCATAAAGTTGAGTTAACCATACATCCTGGTTTGATTGGTTCAGTCCTGGTTTATACGATCTCATATATTATTTCACTGGATTTTTCTTTTTCTTTTCAGCTTTAGTAGGATATAATTGAGATGCAACAAACTACACATATTTGAAGTGTGTGATGTGATGAGTTTTAACATATGTGTTCAACCTGTGAAACTACCATCACAACCAAGGTAATAAATATATCCATCACCCCAGATGTTTTGTTGGGCACCTCTTCACCCTAGCCCTTCCTCACCTACCACTCACCCTCAGCCTGTCCAAGGCAACCATTGATCTGCTTTCTGTCACCATACATTTGTTTGAATTTTTGTGGAGTCTATATAAATAGAATCATAGAGTATGTACTCCTTGGGGGAGGCAGTCTAGTTTCTTTCATTCAGCACAATTATTTGAGATCCATTCGTGCTGTTACATGTATCAATAATTCATTCCTTTTCAGTGCTAAGTAGTATTATATGAATATACTACAATGTATTTATTCATTCTTTGTAGATGGACATGTGGGTTATTTACAGTTTTTGTCTATAACAAAAATACTTATGGATATTAGTGTACAAATTTTTAGGTAAACATCTTTTATTTGTCTTGGGTAAATATATAGGAGTGAGTGCATGTTTAAGAAAATGCCAACCTACTTTTCAAAGTGGTTGTATCATTTTACAATCCAACCAACAATCTCTGTGAGTTTCCATTCTTCCACATCTTTGCCAGCACTTGGTATGGTAAAATTTTAAAATTGTATCCATTCTCGTGCATGTGTAGTGATATCTCATTGTGGTTTTAATTTGCATTTTTCTAATGAAAAGTGATGTTGAGTATCTTTTTATGTGCTTATTTGCCATCTCAATACCTTCTTTGAAGTGTTTATTCAAATTTTGACCAATTCTTATTTCTAAATGTTTTTAAAATCTATTCTAGATATGAGTCTTTTGCCACACATGTTTGCAGATATTTTCTCAGAGTCTCTAGATAGTCTTTTTGTTTTCTAAACAGTTTCTTTTGGAAGTCAAATGCTTAAGTTTTGATGAAGTTTAACTCGATTCATTTTCTTTTTTAGTTTGTGCTATTTCTGTCCGCCAAACACAAGGTCTCAAAGATTTTCTCCTTTTTTTTTTTTTTTTTTTGTTGTTGTTGTTCTTCTTGAAGTTTTATAGTATTAGCACTTACTTTTAGGTCTATGATCAATTTTGAGTTAGTTTTATATGTGGTGTGAAGTGTGGGCTAAAGTTTTATTGTTTTTGTTTTGTTTTGCATATGGCCAACAAATTTTTATGGCACCATTTGTTGAAAATATTATTCTTTCCTTCTTGAATTGCCTTAGCACCTTTGTTGAAAAATCAATTGAAAATATATGTGTAGGTCTATTTCTAGACTCAAGTCAGTGGTTATTTTATAAAGACTGTGCCCAAGACAATGATTCAACACTTGTAGCTGCAGAAGGTGCATTTACAAAACACTCTGTGAAACGTAAGTTTTTTTAGGTAACTGGTTCTTCAAACTGATATATGCATCAGAATATCCTAGAGATTTTGGGGAAACACAGATCACTAAGGTCCAACTCCAGAGTTTCTGCTTCAGTAGGTCTGGATCAAGGCTAAAGTATTTACATTTCTAACAAAATTTTAATCAGAAATCAAATGAATGTTCTTCTAAATTTAACTTTGCTCATTCTTATGTCTGATTTTTTTTTTTTTTGGTAGATATACAGTAAATGAAACAATAGTCAATGATGTACGGCCTCCATTAGCAGAAGAGAAACTTTGCACACAGCTAATAATGTCTGTCATTATTCTCAAATGCTTCCAGTATAAAAGCAGTTCATTCTAATCATCATTCAATTTGTTATCCAATACATAAAGCAAAGTGAAACTTTTCACACTTCATTTGTCAGTGGTGGAATGCAACATTATTGTGATTCATCACAAATTCAATTTAAAAATTTATCAATAAGAATAATCTTTGTGGTGATAAAAAGAATACATATTTTGGTCAGATATAGCATTATATTCTTCCTCAATTAAGTGTTCTTGCTAAATTACATCTTTGGAGCTGAAATGTACTTGATATTATTTGTGAGATACCACATTTATAATTGCATCCAGATAATCTGCAAATTTCCACCAATCAAAATAGATACAGTTGTTAAAATTTATAAGCATTTTTTATACATGCAGAGTTAGAGTAATTAAACCACAACATTTGTTTGGCAAAGGTGATGTTGAACATATATTTTTTAAAACATTTTTAATGTGGCAGTACTACTTTTTCTCTTTGCTGCTCAAATTTAGCTAAATGTCAGAAATATTTTAGCTTCTATTAAAGTCAGCTGTGTGTCTTAGAGTATTATTGATCTCTTATTTTTGTATAAATAAGCCTCTAAATTTTTATCGTTTTCTTCAAAATCTGTAGGAAATCTTTATTCAAATAATCGAGCACAAAAACACACCAGCTTTTATAAAGTTTTTAATGAATTGAAATTATTACTTTTTTGTTTTTTAATTTTGTTTTGTTTTTATTGATTATGAATATTCATGGAGTACAAAACAAATTGTCACCACTCATGGTTAAGATGTGATGGCCTGGGCCAGCCCGGTGGCGCACTGGAGAGTGCACTGCTTGGGAGCGCGGCGGCGCTCCCGCCGAGGGCTTGGATCCCATGTGGAGACCGGTTCCCGCTCACTGGCTGAGCGTGGTGCGGGCACAACACCGAGGGTTGCGATCCTGTTACTGGTCAGTAAAAAAGACAAAAAGGAAAAAAAAAAACAAACACAACACCGAGGGTTGCGATCCTGTTACTGGTCAGTAAAAAAGACAAAAAGGAAAAAAAAAACAAAAAAAAAAAGATGTGATGGCCAGATACATACTGGCAGCAAGCCCATTACAACAAATTGTGATTATACCCATGTCCCCCACCGAATTATCCCCTCAATTATCCCCAACCTCTCTCCCCAATCCCCTTTCCCCACTCCACTTTGTATCCCTAGGTATGTTCTCTCCCTCTACAAGTCCAACGCACCACTGTGGTCTTTATTTCCTTCCTTCTTTATCTTAGTTCCCACTTATGAGAGAGTACATATGGTATTTATCCCTCTGTGCTTTGCTTATTTCACTTAACATGTTTCTCCAGGCTCATCCATGTTGCTGCAAATGGGAGAATTTCATTCTTTCTTTATGGCAGAGTAGTATTCCATGGTTATATATACCAAAGTTTCCTTACCCAGTCATCCATCGATGGACATTTAGGTTGGTTCCATATCTCGACTATTGTAAACCGAGCTGCAATTGCAATGAACATGGGAGAGCAGGTATCCCTTCAACGTGATGATTTCCTTTCCTTTGAGTATATACCCAGAAGTGGGCTTGCTGGATCATATGGAGGACTATCTCGTTGTTTGTGAAACCTCCATACCGTTTACCATACTGGTTGTACTAATTTACAGTCCCACCAACAGTGTAGGAGCTTTCCCTTCTCTCTGCATCCTCACCAGCATTTGTTATTCTTATTCTTTTTGATTATAGGCAGTCTAACTGAAAGATAGTGAAAACTTTCCCTATCAAACAAGGTAGGATTTTATGCTAGATTTAAACGTGAGATTCCATAATTGTGATTTGATCTTGACTTTTTGAGAAAACCTTTTGATAGAACTCCTATTTTTAATTGAATAAACTTCTATTTTCTACTGGTATAAAAGATAATTCAAAAGATAGGTGATTTTGCTTTAACGTATCAAAATAATTCGGTCATAAATATAAGCAAGTTATTTGAAAGACTTTATCTTATAAAATATTCATTGAAGAACTAAACTCTAAATTGAAGCTGAAAAAGAGTGTAAAATTGTTTCGGTACAGGAGACTATTTTAAAAATAAATAGCTAACAAGCTTATGCCACATCTAGAAAGAGTTTTCTTAAGCAAAAAAATATACTTTACAGCATGGAGTAAAATGAAGTTGTCAAAAACTTCAAACTTATTAAATACAAAATTAAACTTTGAAGAAGCTTACAGACAATTTCATGAAAACAATAACAAACTCATATTACTTAACAAATACGTTCCTCAGAAAAAGACCTGTACTCCCATATTTATTGCAGCACTATTTATAATAACCAAGAGTTGGAACCAGCCCACACATCCATCATCAGAAGAGAGGATAAGGAAAATGTGGTTTATCTACACAATGGAATACTACTCTGCTATAAAAAAAAAAATGAAATACTACCATTGGCAGCAACATGGATGGACTTAGAGAAAATTATATTAAGTGAAATAAGCCAGGCACAGAAAGAGAAACACCACATGTTCTCACTTATTTGTGGGAGCTAAAAATAAGTAAATATACAAACAAATAAATGGGAGAGGGAAGAAGACACAGCAATCACAGTTCCTTGAACGAGTTAAGACAAGTTAACAAAATATGATGTTGATGGGGGGAAAGAAAGAGGGGAAAGGAGGAATTGGTAAAGGGACGTGAAATCAACTACATTGCATATTGATAAAATTAAAAAAACAAATATCTGCATGCAACCATGTTTAAATAAAGAGCTCAATATTTGGAAAAAGAGAAAAAAGAAAAATATAGCTAAGAAATTGATTGAAGTGCTTTATTAAAGTTTATTCATTATATTTTATTTTTAATGTTTAAATTATCCATACAAAGTTAGTTTTCTTTTAGTATATGTGGCATAGGTATGTTATTTTTATATTTTAAGGAATACCTTTATTTTTGAAAACAGTTTTAGAACAGGACCACAAATACAGTAAAACCAACTTGCGGTCAATAAACACTTCAGTATTATATGAATTATAATTTTTAGCATCATCTCTCACTATCGAAATTGTTATGGTTTGAATCATAATCTATATTGTCATCCAATGGGAAGGAAAGCAGTTTTGACTGAGTGACCAGCATGTGAAAAGGCTAAGAGACACAAAGGAGCATAGGAAATTCGTAGTTTGCAAAGAAAGCTGGTGAGGATTTTGTTTGCTTCAAGATTTTTGGTGAACTATATTGTCTTGACTTTCTTTGATCTGGGAGATTTAAAGGTGTACTGCCTTGTAGCCAGCGATGTTCTTTTTAGCAGGTGAGTGTCTGCCACTTGCATGAGATTCAGCCGCTCATTTAGAACAAACACATGTTGCTGTTTAATAATTAAATTAGTATTCCTCTAAATATGCCTTAGCTTTGAACAGGGTTTAAGAGGCCCCTATCGTATTCTCTCTCACACTTCATGTCAGTCAATATATGCTCATTCTGTCAGAGACTGAGTAAAACGAAAAGAAATTAAAATTCTCTCTTAAGGTGATTCCTCTGAGGGTAGTTCATGGGCATTAATCTTGGCTAATTTCATCTTTAAAAATTGCATCTGCCTAAAGGGAGATTCTCCAGGTATGTTCTCACCAGGATATTCCTGACGGGACCTAAGTGATCAAACGTCTGAGTTCTTTTATTTTATTTTCATGGTTGAAAGACATACAATATCATGAAAAAATACACATATACATATATGTTTGACGTACATATGTCTATAACTTACTTACTGATAGTACCCTACTAAGGTTCTGTTAAGAGTCATTAAAACTTAATTCTTTTCTTCCTCCCCAACTACTTAGCCCATCACTTTTACATCTGACTGAGCTGTCTAAATAAGTATTCTTCAAAGCCTGGACTCCACACATTCATTGACAGCATTGAAAATCTCTCCTACTCCCCACACACGCCAGATTATTGGAATTTCTTGTATTTGCAGGTAAGATAATTGATGAGTTGGCTGTAATTTTCAATGCTGCTCTTCTATTAGTTTAGACTATACTTTTCCGGATTATATTGTACTTCAATGATAGGTAATCTTAAAACATTTTGATTAATTTTATTCTCTCTATTTCTTATCACCAAATTTCATTTTTATACACACATTCCACAGGCTACTAGTGGATGAGGTAGGTGATGCATGGTGGTTGCCCCACCTAGGGGAACTGTGGTAAAATTAAAAATCACTCCCTGCCCTTAAGGTACATTTTCTAATAACTCAATCCTGACTGAGTTGAATGGCCAGCATGGAAAGTTCTCTGGGGTAGACTTGGTTGACCATAGAGAATCAAAGCGAAGTGGCATTTATTTATTTCTTCCTTTGAAATACATGCATCACTTAAATTGTGGGGTTCTAGGAACTGAAGAAAATGTAAGACACTTATTGTCCAGATGCTCAGTCTAGCTGGAGAAATAAGCCCTAACATAGGAAGCAGTTAAGTAACTATATTAGGCAGAGTATGGTTAAGAATCCAGAAAAAAAATGCCAGTAATAATGACAAGGACTTATACAAAGGTTAATGTGAGTAGATAAGACTTCAAAGAAAGCTTTGTAAATAAGCAGAGAATTGTTTAAATTTTAGAGGATGGGTAATATCAGAAAAATAAAGGGAGAAGGAAGTAAAGCATTTAAGGTTGCAACTTAAGATTCTCAACTTTTCATTCAGATATGTATTTACCAAACATGTAACGCTAGTGTGGCACATGTGCCAAGGACAGAGAGTTCCCCATGACTTTAGTAGAGAGGATGAGTTAGAACATAACACTGCATTTATTGTTAGGTAACACTGAAAAATATATGTCTTAGGAAGTTCCTCAGAGTTTGTAAACTTCTTGAGAGCAGGCATCATCTATTTCCCACCCCACCTCCACACCTTCTGCCTTCACAACATATACAACATACTCAGTGCCTTGTCGGTGATACTCAAAAATGTTTGGTAAATGTATGTCTGTATGAATACTAGAGCAACTCGACTCTGATAGAATTTCCTATGGTTCATAAAATCTCATTTTATTTAAATGACTGTTTAGATTAGGAATTTAGGCAGAATGGAGACAGAGTTCCTGGCTACATCTCAGCCATTGGCCAAGTTCAAAAATCACATATAAATTCCACTTCTTATTTTGGAGGAGACACATGGTTGTAGTTATCCCCCTTCTCGAAATCCAATGCACTTGATATCTGGACCATTTATTTGATAATTGATCATATACTGTGTGTGAAATTGGCATCAAAGCAGAAAGAAGGCAAAGGTCTGAAGACCTGAGATCTACTGCCATCTCTTTGTGACTATGGGAAGGTCTCTTGTCCTCTCCTGAACTCATGTACTAACTTTTAATATCTTGCCTGACTTTACCACTCTCTAAGATTATTTTTCACGGATTTAGGAGCATATACTTCCTGCTTTAAAAGGGTTCCATTTGCAATTTCTTCAGAAAAGTCTTGCCCTAGATGTTTATGAGACACACAGCAGCTGTTTCTACTGCATGAAAAACGAAGTGAGTAGGTTTGGCAGCTGTTTCCACATTGCTTTGGGATACGTGGGCTTGCACTATTCTGTATAAATGGAATGTATTAATCATTTCCCATTCAAGTGTTTACATTTTATAATCTGCTTCAGAGGCTTAAAAAAGGGGGGAAAAAAAGAAAGAAAAAAATCCAAGTTCTATGTAGACTCCTAAAGATAATTGAATTTTAATTCTAACAATGATATAAAGTAACAAAAGTTATTTTTATACACTCTTATTAAAAATATTTTTTGGATAAGATTATCTTAGTTTAGATTTGAAGTCTCAGTGTATAAGAAATTCTGGGCAGGGGACGGGCAGGGTGAGGAAGAGGAAATAAATAATAGTCAAATATCTATAGGCCTAGGTGAAGCACTAGACATATTCCATGTGACTCCAAATGAAAGAATGGGAGCAATGGGTATAAAGTAGAGGGAGAAAAATTTTAAGTAAACTAAATAACTTTCTAAAAGACAGTCCAAGGATGGAATTTACAGGTGACAGTAAGTTCCCCATCACTTAGAGCAAAATGGGAGTATGGCATTACCAAGAGGCATTTGATTTGGGCATCTTTCATTTACAAGTGGGAAAAAAAAGTGAAGATTCTTCCATGTATTTAAAGCAGATAAATTTATTGTTTTATGCGGCTGAATAGTCAAGTCACAGCTGGATCCAAGCGCTCAAGTGATATCATTAGGACATAGAGTGTCCATTTTTTGACTCTCTGTCTTCTATTGCAGCTCCACTTTTCTCCATTTGTCAACTCCATTGCCCCAGGAAACCCTGGTCCCTCATACTGGAAAGATTTTGATGGCTTCTGAAAGATTTAGATCTACATGCTATATGGTCAGTCCAGACTGTAGTAGAAATAAGAACCCCTCCCTGTCAAATGCTTATGTTAAAGTCTTAGGACTGGCTCAGATTTGAACTCTGGGTTTCACGACCTTCCATATGACTTGATTTCCAGGTTTGGATAAGGTTTCTTCCCCCTGACCAGAAGTCTCTTCACTGATATCTCAGAAGATGGTATCTAATGTGTGAAGAATATTCACCCAAATAAAATTAGGGCTCTGGTGGCATGAGGAGAAATTAAAGGTCAGCAGCAAAAGCAACAAGTTTCTGCCATAGTACCTGAGCCCTTGAAAGGTGCTAAGATTAGATCAGTGGTTTTCAGTAAATTTTTAGCAGTGGATCAATACTACCAACAAATTCTTTTGATGAAACATCTGAGGATGCCATCTGGGTTGAAGTACGATGAGTGCCCAAAAGCCTGACAAATTGAACATTTCCTTCATCCTTATTTACATCACCCAAAGTGCTTCTGTGAAACCCTAAGTATCTGAGAACACCTTGGGATCTATAGAGCAAGAGGAATAGGAAGACCTCATGGAACAGGGAGTCTGTGACTAGTATCTTACATTCATTTTGTCCTTAGCTCCGATGGGATATTAGATTTGTTTAACAAATATTTGTTGGATTGAATTCAAATGAAATAAATTAAGTTTAGGTGGGGGAAACCTTTCCCGTCTAACCTTTTCATGGAATTTGCATATTCCACAGAACTTTCACTCACCTTTTTATTCATTTTTTCTGACATGTCTGTGGGCTAGGCAGTGTGCTATTTTCATTTTTAAAATATTTTATTTTTATATATTTATATGAACAGTGACAGAGAATAACATAATAAACCCCTTCATACCCAGCAACCCAGATTTGTCAAATTTTAATATTATATCATATCTGCTCCAGTTCTCTCCCTTTTTGGAGAAGAAAGCATTAGAGTTAAAATCCCCAATATTCTACCCCTATTCAATTTCCTCTTTCCCTGAGTAGAAGTAAATGCTATGACAAATTTGAGTGTTTATAATTTTTATGAATGTTTATCATTCTATGAATGTTTTATTATGTACATATTTAAATATCCATAAAATATATAAATTTTTTACATTTCACATAAATGACATTAAACCATATGTATTAGTAAATCATATTCTTTTTGATATAAATATTTTTGAAACTTATATTGATACATATAGATATAGCTTGTTAACATTGTTGCAGGGAATTGAAATGAAATGATCAGTTTAATCCAAATGATACCATCATTAATTCAGCAGTGTGTTTAGGTATTTTCTTGTGTGGTTTGTTTGTTTGTTTATAATGAACATGACCATTAATCAGTAGACCTGGCAAATATAAAAAGCCATCACATCATGAAAAAATAGATTTAATCTACACTACACTACACACACACACACGCACACACACACACATATACACATACACACAGCCATAGCTCCACAACAGTCATTTCTACCTGTGGATCTTTATACTCATATAAGCTCCAATGACTCCATGAATATCTGAAGTTGTTTTTTGGAAGCTTGCTTGCAGGAATTGAATTTTTTTCTGAGAAGGGCTTGCACTTATCTTTGGAATCACAAAGAGAACTATAACTACAAAATTTTTAAAATCTTTGCCTTAAATGTTTTGTAAAATATTTGTAAATCATTTCCTTCTTGCAGAATCAAAACAAACTTGTAGTAGATGGGATAGGGATCCTTTTCCATCCCTCTCTCAGAAGCCTAGGAAAATTACATTCTTTGTTTTCATTGCCTCTTTGTCTCATACTAGGTGAACTTTGAAATAATAGTCATTATAAAACCATGTATCAATCTATTTTCACATACTTTTTTTGAAACAAAAATCTTAAACTTTTGTTCTTTTTAATCAACATTTTTTTGATGAAATGTCATTACTTCTTTACTAACTGAACCCAACATATTTAGAATCAACTCAACACACTCATTGCGAACTTAGAAGAGACCATCCATCCTAGCACAGGGAAACCGAGATGGAGGACACACTCCCTACCTCTCCCAGTCTCATTCTGCTTAAACTGCTGACCAGGACAGCCTGGATTTTGAAAGGGCCATACTCCATAGTCACAGTACCTGTGCCTAGGGTGAGTGACCCTGCAAGTCTCAGCTTTTACTTAGCCTCAGAGATGATGACTCAGGTTGAACAATGGGATTTCTATCTCAGCCACCATATAAACAATGTGTTTCCTACTGAGTTTGCAGAACTGCTCTTAATCTTCTTACCCTACATTTGATACTTGCTATGGGTTAACTGTGTCTTCCAAAAGTTGAGGTACTGGAAACTTGATCTCTATTGTAACAGTGCTAAGGAGGTGGGAAATCCAGCTATTGTATTTGAAAGGTGGGTGGGTGTGGGCTTTCAGAGGTGATTATGTTGTGAGGACTGTGCCCTTGTGAATGGATTGATCCATTAGTGGAAGAATGGATGTTGTTCTAATGGGTTTATGAGGAGAGCAACTGAGAAAGTTAGCTCTCTCTTGCTCAGGCCATCCTCACAATGTGATAAGCTGGTCACCATGGGACTTTGTGTAGAATTTCCCCTGAGAGGCAGGCCTTCACAAAATGTGTTCCTTAAACCTTGGATTTCCCAGCTCCTGAAACTGTAAGAAATAATTTCATTTTCTTTATAAATTACCCTGTTTTGTGTATTCTGTTGTAAACAACAGAAACAAACTAATACAATACCCTACTTTTAAAACCCTACATTTTTCCTAGCACCCCTATCGCTTTCCTCTCAACTACCACAGGAATCTAATACCAGAAAAACAATTACCACAGAGATAACAGTAATAACCAGCATTTATTGAGTATTGTCTTTGGGTCAGGCACTGTGCTAAGCACTGTATTCATATGCCTATTTATTCATTTATTTACATATTCAACAAATATTTGTTGAATATGCACTATGTGCCAAGCAAGCTTTTAGCTGCTAGGGTGAATTATATGGTAAACATAGACACTTTGCCTGATGCCAAAGATCTTAGACTCAACAGGAAGACAAATACAAATAAAATATTAACAAACAAATGTGAATTTGCAGTTGTGCTCAAAGCTACAAAGGAGAGGTGTGTGGTTTCATAGGAATCATAATAGGGAGGTTTGACCTGGCTAGGAAGGAGAAGGAATGGATTTTTTTGTGAAATGTTGATGGCATTGACATATGAGGGATCAGTGAGAACTAAGGCAAAGAGGAGAGAAAAGACACATTTAGACAGAAGAAATGTGTGTAAATGCCCTATGACAATGGGAAGAAACGTAGCAATTATAAGAAACTAAAGACACATTATCTCATTTAATCCTGGCAACAATCCTTAGTTCTAGGCATTATTTTCTTTATTTTAAAGTTGAACTGAGGCTCAGTGAGTTTAAGTTACTTGCCTAAGTTATGTCACACTGAGGAAGTTGCAGGACCAAATAAAATCCACATCCGTCTAACCTCAAAAGACGTACACTTAAAACCACACCACTCCTATTTCTCACAAAAAAGTACTAGACCCAGATGATTTCACAGGTGAATTCTGCCAAACTTTTAAAGATTACATAAACTCAGTGCTTATTTTAGATAATGGAAAAAGAAGAAAAATTCCCATATTGTTATAAGAAAACTTACGGTCAATGTTGTTACATATGTATATCCCCTTACTAGGTACTTTTTAATCAACTCTTACCATGGCATTCCTTTCATACCATCATATATCTCTAAAACACAGACTCCTTTAGAAATTTAGGGCTGGCCCGGTGGCGCACTTGGTAGAGTGCGGTGCTTGGGAGCGCAGCGGCGCTCCCACCGAGGGTTCGGATCCCATATAGAGACCGGTCCGCTCACTGGTCGAGCGCAGTACGGGTGCGACACTGAGGGTTGCGATACCGTTACCAGTCACGAGAAAAGACAAAAAAAAAGGAAAAAAAAAAAAAAAAGAAATTTAACTACAGTATTACTATCACACCTTAACAGATACAAACAATAATTACCAAAATATTCAACTTTCCTCAGTTGACTGACTCTGGCTCTATCTGTTCCCATGCTTCTCTGTTTTCTGTTTTTCACAAATTGCTTAAACTAAAATAAAACTAAGATCTGCACATTGTAATTGATGACTATGCCTCTTAAGTTTCTTAATCTATAGGTTCTCCCTTCATTTCTCCCATTTTTCCTTGTAATTTATTTGTGCGGCGCTCCCGCCAAGGGTTCGGATCCCATGTGGAGACCGGTTCCCGCTCACTGGCTGGGTGCGGTGTGGGCACAACACCGAGGGTTGCGATCCTGTTGCCGGTCAGTAAAAAAGACAAAAAGAAAAAAAAAAAAAAAAGAATGACAAATCATAATATGGTATTCTGGAGGTAATACAGGACCAGGAAAAGAATGTTAGGTAAAAACCAAGGATATCTAAATAAAGTATAGACTTCATTTAATAGTAACATATCAATGTTGGCTCGTTAGTTGTGACAAATGTAACATACTAACGTAAGACGTTAATAGTGGAAAATTGGGCATGTTCACTTAGTGATAATTCATCATAATGTTCTCTTCCCAATGTGCAAGCACATCTTCAGATAGATGAAAAGTTAATTTAAAAGATACTTTTTGAATTCAATGACTTAGCTTTCATAAAATTGGTATAAACAATTTTTCCATTTAATATTTATTTATTTATTTATTATTTGATTGTATACACTTAAATTCATTTATCTCTTTTTGTCCTTGATTTGGGGAATTTTTAAGTTTATTTTGTTTTATACTTTTATAAAACATGTACACAGCATATAAACAGGTACAGCAGAGAAAAGGAAGAAGTGGTGTCCCTTCTTGCAAGTTAAAGTATGTCAAATGTCATGAGTGTAGTGGGGCAGCAGATATATGGAACAGAATGTGCTGGATCCAGACCTACCTTTGTGCTCTAGGAAAAGAAGCCATCCTGTTCTTGGATTATGACTTGTGACGTTAGAATAGTTTCCCCTACAGGAAAAGGAACTGCCCATATTGGTCAGATTTCTTGGATTACAAAAAACAGAAACTTCTTTCCATGTTATGAAAAATTAAAAGCAAAGGAAAGCAAACAGAAACACAAAGCTAAAGGCCAAAAACCCCCCAGAATAAACCAAAAACATTTAATAAATTTTTGAACTTATTTTTCTCATACTCTCATTTGTGTACTTAAGTCATAAAGCCAAAGATCCTGGTATGGCTTCTTAGGAATTTTCTTCCTGTTAGTCTCTTCTTGCCTCTTCCCACTTCACCCAATTTCATCCTCCACATGTATACCATTCCATCTTTCCCCTTAATTACGTTCTTCTGATACCACAACACAACAAAAAAAAGTGGAAATTTTAAGTCAGATCTCTGTTCAAATTCTGGCTTCCCCACTTCACCCAATTTCATCCTCCACATGTATACCATTCCATCTTTCCCCTTAATTACGTTTTTCTGATACCACAACACAACAAAAAAAGTGGAAATTTTAAGTCAGATCTCTGTTCAAATTCTGGCTTTGCCACTTACGAGTTATTTATCTCTAGAAAATGTACATAACCACTGTGCCTTGGTTGCCTTATCTATAAAATGGAGACAATGAAGTTGGATTTGTGCAGGGATTAAATGAGATAATGCTTGTAAAGTGCTTAGTATAGGTCATGCCACATAATCAGAATTCAATTAATACTGTTTTTTGCAAAAGACATTGTTTCTGTCTCTGTGTTAAAAGGATTAAATTTGGTGCAAACCAACTTTTATTTTGTTCCATTTCTTTGTCATATTCTTTCTTGAGAATTGCAGAGACTTCATGCCCTATAATTTTTGTTCAGTTGTACTCGTCAACCAAGCCTTAGCTAAAGATAGCTCACTAAACATAGACTTCTTAAAAGAGAAAAAGGGGGAAGATGTTTGAGTCTTTCTTTAATCTGATCTATCTTGGTTCTGTATTTTGAGTTCTCAGCACAGGGACAGGAATCAGGTTCCTTCTTCTTTCCCCAGGAAGAAGCTTTGGGGGTTTCAGGCTAAGTTGAGGTGATAAAATGGAAAACATAGTGGACTCTGTCTGATCCCTAGCTCAGATCCTAGCATTATCCACTTCATGCCCTGAGTGATCTTATGAAATTTACTTCCTTTCTCTGTGCCCAAATTTATCTGTTTGTAAAATCAGGTCATTCAAAGAGATCTGAATGTCCTTCCAGCTTTGGTTCTATTTTTAACCTCTCTCCTTGGTATATTTCTTGTAATCAGTCCTGAGACTTTTATGATCTGTTTCTCTCACCCAATGAAATGGTATCCTTCCTTCCTTAAAATGACATAATCTGTGGAGTCCGTAGATTTCCCTTCTTTCCCCTAGGCTGCCAAAGCCTGGAGTTAATTTTTGAGGAAAATAATATTAGTCCTTGTTAGTCTGAGTTTTCTGATACATAATACCCTTCTCCATATCCTAATTATATAGATTTTATTCTTTTGCTTTGCTCTCAGTTCAGGTAATATCTCTTTTGAGCCACACTAATCTTGTTATTGTTGTTACTATGAGATTCCTTATAAGTTATAAATATTATCTCTGTGTTTCAATTGCTTTATAACCATTTTGGGGGAAATAATCCCTTTTCTACCTATTTTGTTATGAGTAAAAAGGGAGTAAAAGATATAAAATTTTAAGGGGTAATATAATTTTTAGGTACAACTTTTAGTTATTAGTATCAAAATAGTTAAATATAATTCTAAGGGGATAATACTTATTAAATAAGTATCTGACACTGAGATTAAAAACGTCATGTAAAGTAAATATTTTAGTCTTGTCCAAAGATTCTGATTTTGGTACTGCTGTTATCTGAGTGGTAATCAACATGCTGTGCTCATCAGATTAATAAGTTGTTTCATTATATTCATAGAGTGCAGTACTCCATTCTTACAACCTTTTTGGCAACAGGAATATGGGATTTACAAGATGTTATAGCAAAGTTTTAATTGATTTTTAAGTGTTTTTATTAGCTCTAGAATGGGCAAAGGGCTCAACCCTGGGAGAAACAAGAAAGTACATGAAGATCATCTCATAGCGTTATTTGCTCCGCTTGATTCTAGTGAACAGTTCTGTTAGTGGTTTGGTCAGAACATGCTGACCACATTTTCAGATGACACTAAACACCCTGTGGAAAAGTAGCTAAAAGCATGGGCTTTGGAGTAATACCGACCTGGGTTGCAATTCTAGCTTCTTCATTCACTAGCTATGTAATTTTTTGTTTTACTGGCAGAATTGGGACCAAAGTTTGACAGTTCCAAGAGAATAAGCTTCAACTCATGACAAGGAGTCACTTTCTAGAAAGAAAAATTTGTATTCTTCAGTTGTTTTAATGGTGTCTAGAACCAACGAGGAAATTATGAAGATTAAAATCCATGTTTATTTAAATACACTTGCTAAGCTCTAATTTGAATTTGAATGTTGTTTGTTATTGTGATAAGGGCAGTGGAGGATGGTTGATGCAAAATAATAATGACAATGATGATCCTGCTCCACTCAGTGCTTGCCAGACCATATATATGGACTGAGTTCACTTCTGTTATACCACTCTGGGAGAGTTTGAAAAGAACTGCTGAAATCTAATGGACAGGGATACTTGAGACCAGGAAGTGGAGGCATTGGGAAGCCACATCCTATGAGGACAGAATAAAGGAAATGGAGATATTTAGTCAGAAGAGAAGATCCCTGGTGTCTTAAGAACATATTTTTAATTATCTGTCAAATGCAGGAGCAGCCCAGCTTTTCTGAAGATTCTGACAGTACAATCAAAACCAGTGGTTTAAAGCTGCAAAGAAACTAAAAAAATTAAAAATCACTGAGCAAGGACTTTGGTATTTGGATTGACCTGGGTTTGAGTCCCAGCTTGGCCACTTACTGTGTTACTGTGTTCAAGTTACTTCATTGCCCTGAGCCTCAATGATATCATCTGTGAAGTGGGGATAATATTAGACTTTCCCTCATAGGGAGATAAAATGAGATAATACATGTGGATAACACAATGTGTCTTGCAAATAGTATGTGCTCAATAATTGCTAGGTATGGTTGTTGTTTTTATCAATATTAGTAGTTAAGAGTAAAGTAACGAAAGTTGGGTTGTTTCAAGGTGATAGCAAGGTAATCATCACTGAGCATTGTCAAAAAAAAGGCAAACAAGGATTTGCAGGGGATTTGAACATGAGGGGAAGGGTGGTTGTTAGAACTCAATTCTACAATTCCAGAAGTGCCTCTCTGGCATTGTTCTCCAGGTACCTGTGGTAGATTCCCATTGGTGCCCAGTTCTTTCCTGGCCTCTTCTGTCCTATGACCCTTATCCCCATGCTCTACTTAGGCATCTGCTGGACCAGATTTAGTAGTTTTTATACAGTATAATTATCTACAACTGCTCAAACAGTGACATGTCTAAATTTTTAATAAACTACTTCATGCTGTATTGCTAATGACTAATCATAGAGCCTTTGATTATAATCTTCTTGGCATCATGGTCTCTGACTGTTTTGCTTATGGCTGATCGGCCAGAGCTTATAATAACAGCAGGCACTGAATACATGATAGGTGGATGGGTAAAAAAGCAAACAAAATGATAGATTTTCAAATGCGGGAGGACCTCAGCAATCACCACATTTAATATTCCATTCAATGCCTAAATGTGTATCTTTAATATCTCTGCCAGGTGGCTATTTAACCTCTGCTTGATAACTTCCTACAATTGGGAGTTTATTGCCTCTCCAGGCATCCCATTTTCCCTCTGGACAAGTCTACTAGCATGAACATGTGAAGTTTTATCATGTGTTGGACTAAATTACATCTCTCAGCGAATGAATTAATGTACTGTCCCTTCTAGTGGTATTTGAGTTTTAACAGGTGACTCAGACACATATTCTTTAAATAAAAGGAATTATATTTTGAGAGCAGAATTTCAGGAGCCAGGCTAGCAGAGAGAAAATATGCTAATTTCTTGCTTCACAAATTCAGGATCCTATTGTTATGTAGTTGTGGGGGATATAGGATGACAGATGTTTGCAGAATTTCCATGTCACATTAAAAAATAGATTTTGCACATTAGTAGGTATGTGGGAGACAAGATATAAACTATGATAGAACTAAATACATAGTGGTCATACTTCATAAATATAAAAAATGTAAAAACATATTTCTTTTAGTTTTAAGAAATGCTATAGAAGTAAATTGTTAAATATATTTTTTAACTCAACAGCTTTTTAAAGTTAAACTGAGAGGACCACGAGAGTCAATTTATTTGAATCAAACATTAAAAGAATATTATTCTAACCAGCAATTAAGACTTAAATGTCATCATTTGATTTCTCTCTGGAAAGAACTTGTTTGCTATCCTATGACTGAGCTGTTAAATTGGCCACATCTGGAAATAAGCCAAAGACAATGCTATATCAAACCTTATTTTCAGGGAGCACATCTGCTTTGCTTATTGAGAAAAATAAAAATAAAAAAAGACAAAGAGAAATCAAAGAATCACAGCAAATATGTGGGGGTGGTGATAAATGGGTTACCATGGAGAGCTATTGAATTAATTTGCATTCTACTTACCAGTGTATCCCTGTATCATGATGATGTCTATTGACTGAGTAGAGAGTTCTAGGGAGAGAAATAGTATCTCTGGCCAAAGCTCTAGGTAGTTTTGTGGGTATGTGATCAGCCTATAATGATTCTGTCCCTCTGACAGCTGTCACTGCCACTTAGAGGGGTGACCCCTAGAAGCAATGTTTATATGATCTGACTCCATCCACCTCTCGCGGCTGTAACTGAGTGGACCAGGCTAGACACCTGACTTGTAATAGATAAATCAGATTTTCTTACTCAGGTACTTGGCTTTCAGATAGAGATACCTCAGTCTGATCTGTTTGCTTGAATAGAGGAAATGTAAACTTTGGAGCTTTGAGGGAGCTATGTTTGGCCAAGAGCTGAGGGAGAGAAGAAGTGGTGAAAGATATAAATTGATTATCGCCACAGTCCTGGATGGCTTTCCAGCCTCTGGTTCTAGACCTTTGGCTATTCTTGGATTCCAAGAGATTGCCCAGTATCTCTTTAATACATTTCCCTTACTTGTTCAAGTATTTGCAATCAGTTTCTATAAGCTGGCAGCAAAAGAACACCAAATTAACAGGTCTAAAAATTGATGCCAGTATCTTGGTTTCTCAGCTGTTAATGTTAAAGCTTTTCAGAAAATTCAAATCAGGGAGTCCTTCCTCAGTACTATTGTAGATGGTGAGGAGGGCACAGGGAAAGTAAGTTACAATGCTGTCCTTTTTGTTTCTTCATCACCACTTTCTGCCTCAATGCCACATCCTACCAGGCTTTTCTAGGAAAGTGAAGCTCAGTGGAACTGGATGGCCATGTCTCTTTAAGATAAAAACAGTTCTGGAAAGAAATTGTACTTCCAGTGATCTCATTACAGTCTACACCAAAAATGGTAATGTTCCTCTTAATAAATGGCCACCTCCATTTCTCTAAAGATGGTAGCAGCAATTGCTTTTAATTAGATGGCAGCTTCTCCTTAGCCTAGGAGGAGTTAGTTGTATTAATTTTATGTTATTAGTAAAATTAATAATTCAGTGATTAATTTTCTATTCCTCTCTGGAATGAGATTCCCTGAGTCAGGAAAGCCTGAGAAGATTGAATGTATCTTGTTTCAGGTCCACAAGGTTACAGAAACTGAAATGGGTTAGGGTGAAAGTATATTTCATACAGACTACTCACCATTACTTCATAATAAGCTTTCTTTCATTTGCCATATTCTCTGCCAGGGTCAACTTGAGCCGATGTAATTTCTGTTATTGAAATTTGTATGGACAGTATTAACTTCAATTCCCTAAACTCATTTTTCCAAACATTCCCACACCCCACACCCCCACAGGTGTGTGACTATTCATATCTATTTGCTTTTAAATAAAAATTCTATACATTATTCCAAATGTGAAGTTGAACTGTCTATTAATTTTGAAAATTAAAATCTAGGCCATTATATTTGATTTTCACTGTGGTTAGAGGGTTGGCATTTGAAGATGATTTGGAATTAGAAAATGTTCTTGGCATTCAGCGAGTGGTAGATAACAATATCATGAAGCTGGAACCAGGACTTCAGGTTCCCGACCCTGCATGTGAGAATCTTTGAAGTCTCCAGTCCATCCTAACAACAAATAAAAAGATAAACAAACTAAGAAACCAATAACTCTTCTTAACTTTATCAGAGAAGTAAAGTCACAGGATAAACTGCTGCCCCCAGAATTAGCGAAACAGCCAAGTGGATACAGAGAATTACAACTTACCAGACAGAAATACTCATGGGAACCAGTAATTGACAAATTGCTGAAGGTTCAGTGCTGACAAGTCTGAGAGTAAAAAACTCCAGGAGACCCAGTGGGAAAGAGGTACATTTTTATGAGTTTTACCTTCAGGAGCCCTACCAGGTCCTTCCAGTGATCATTGTAGAAAAATCTCCTTGTTCTTGGGGGAGAGAGGGAGCAGAGAAATAACCATTTTGAAATATACGAGCACATTCTGTTCTTATTAATAAGGCTGGAACTGTAGAAAGACTATTTTACCAGAGCCTAACCTACTGAGAGGAAGGGAAATACTTAGCTCCATCCATTTCCAACCTCCCACATAGGGAAAGGAAAATACACAACTCCATCCCCCTGTAGCCATCCTGTTCCACCCAAGAGGAGAGGGAAAAACTGAGAAGCCCTTGTGAAGTTCACAGTGCAGGAGCACAGGCTCACCAAATCACTGACACCTAAACAAGGGAGTATAGAACAATTCCACTCCTCCCCACACCTCCTTACTGCCATAGTACTGCAGGCCTATATACTGGCTATATGGAGTTCTTTTTACATAGCACATTATATCCAGATTTTAACAAAAAAATTACAAGGCAGACTAAAAGGCAACCCACCCACCCCCACCAAAAAAGAAAAAACAATTTGAAGAGACTGTACAAGCAGCATAACCAGTGACAGATATGGCAGAGATATTACAATTGTCAGAATGGGAACTTAAAACCAAGACCATTACAATTAACATTCTAAGGGCTTTAATTGAAAGAGTAGACAACATGCAAGAACAAATGGATAATGTAAGAAAAGAGATGGAAATTCTAAGAAAGAATTAAAAATGAATGTTAGAGACCAAAAAACTAACAGAAATGAAGAACACCTTTGACGGGCCCATTAGTAGACTGGACATAGATTAGAAAAGAATCTCTGAGCTTAAGAATATGGCAAGAGAAAAATCCAAAACTGAAAATGAGAAAAAAAAACCTGAAAAAAAATATTTAGGAAGTGTGAAACAACTACAAAAGGTGTAATTTATAAATTATGGGAATTCTAGAGGGTAAAAAAACACAGATGAAATAAGTGAAGCCATAATAAATGGTAATTTTTACCAAATTAATGTAAGACACAAAACCAGAGATCCAGGAAGCACAGAGAACATGAAGCAGACTAAATGCCAAAAAAACTACACCCAGGCATGTCATATTCAAACTTCAGAAAACCAAAGATAATGAAAAAATCTTGAAAAAAGTGGGGAAGGGACCTTACCTATAGAGGGGCAAAGACAAGAATTACATTTGACTTCCCCTCAGAAACCATACAAACAAGGAGAGAGAAAGAGTGAAATATTTAAAGCCCTGAGAGAAAAAACTCACCAGCCTAAAATTTTGTACCCTCCAAAAACATCCTTGAAAAGTGAAAGAGAATAAGGACTTTCTCAACAAACAAAAATTGAGAGTCTGTGCCAATAGGCCTGACTTGCAAGAAATTATAAAAGAAGGTCCTTAGAGAGAAGGAAAATGATACAGGTCAGAAACTCTGACCTACACAAAGAAAGAGCATCAGAGAATGGATAAGTGAATGTAAAATACAACTTTTATACAGGTCAGAAACTCTGACCTACACAAAGAAAGAGCATCAGAGAATGGATAAGTGAATGTATCTTATTCTTTTCTTATTCTTAACTAATCTCACAGATAAGTTTGCTCAGAATCGTAACAACAATGCATTTAATTATGTATGCTTATGTATAACAATGTATAAATAAAATGAATGACAGCAATAATACAGAAATGGAAATGAGAAATTAGACATATTTTGTTATAAGATAGTTGCGCTACCCATAAAGCGGTATAGTGTTATTTGGAAGTAGACTTGAGTTCATTGTAAATGTATAGATAGTGCAAACTCTGGGGCAACCACTAAAACAAGTACAAAAGAAAGTTTAAATGATATGCTAAAGAAAGAAAAAAATACAATCATAAAATGCTCAATTAAAACCACAAAAAACAGAAAAAGTGTAGAAGATAAAAACAGGAACAAAGAACAAGGGCAAAAAACAAAACGTTAACAAATATGGTAGATATTAATCTAACTATATCAATAATCACTTTAAACATCAATTGAAAAAGATCATCAGAAAAAATTTTAAAAAACAAGAGCTTACTACATATTGTCATAAGAAACTCATTTTAAATATAAAGACATATACATTAAAAGGAAAGAGATGGAGAAAGATTTACAATGCTATCACTAATTAAAAGAAAGTGGAATTAGCTGTATCAATTTCAGACAGAGCAGATTTCAGAACAAGGAAACTTATCAGGGATACAGGGGTCCTATATTATGATAAAGGGGTTAATACTCTGAGAAGACGTAACTATCCTCCAAGTGTATGCATGCAACAATAAAGCATCAAAATATGTGAAGCAAAACCTGATGGAACTGAAAGAAGAAATAGGTGAATTTATTATTATAGTTAAGTAATTCACTTCTGTAAGAAATGAACAAGTCCAGCAGGTAGAAAGTCAGTGAGGACATAGTTGAACTCAGCAGCACTGCCAGTCAACTGGATGTAATTGACATTTAAGGACTATTTCATCCAGAAACAGCAGATTACACATTCTTCTCAAGCTCACATGCAGCATTCCAAAAGATAGGCCATAAAACACATGTAGAAAATTTTAAAGGACAGAAATCATATAATGTCTGCTCTCAGACCACAATGAAAGTAAACCGGAAATCAATAACAGAAAAATAGCTGGAAAATTCCAAAATACTTGAAGATTAAAAACATAATCATAAATAATACATTGGTGAATTAGAAAATTTTAAAGGACAGAAATCATATAATGTCTGCTCTCAGACCACAATGAAAGTAAACTGGAAATCAATAACAGAAAAATAGCTGGAAAATTCCAAAATACTTGAAGATTAAAAACATAATCATACATAATACATTGGTGAAAAAGAAATCATAACATAAATGTGTTGGATGCAATAAAAGCACTGCCTAGAGAGAAATTTATAGCATTGAATGCATATATTAGAAGAGAAAGATTTAAAATCAATAACCTAAGAGAGACTAGAAAAAAAGGAAATTAAATCCAAAGCAAGCAGAAGAAAAGAAATAACAAAAATTAGATCAGAAAACAATATAATTGAAAATAGGAAATGAATAAAGAAAATCAATAATATTAAAATTTGCTTCTTTGAAAAGATTAACAAAATTGATAAGTCTCTAGCCAGGATAACTATAAAAAGGACACACAGATTACCCATATCAGAAATGAAAGAGGGAACATTACATAGAATCCAGAGATATTAAGAGGATAATAAAGGAATATTATGAACAACTCTATGCCCACAAATGTGAAAACCTAAATGAAATGGACCAATTCCCTGAAAGAATAATATGCCAAAACTCACATAAGAAAAAATAGACAATATGAATAGGCTTATATCAACTAAAGAAATTAAATCAATTAATAACTTTCCAAAACAGAAAGCACCAGGCCCAGATGGGTTCACTGGTGAATTCTACCAAGCATTTAAGAAAAACATACTAATTTTCTACAATCTTGTCCAGAATATAGAAGCAGAGGGAATATTTCTTAACTCATCCTAGGAGGCCAGTATCACCCTAATATCAAAACATAACAAGAAAAGAAAACTAGAGATTTTTTTAATGAATATAAATGTGAACATCCTCAACAAAATATTAGAAAATCAAATTCAACAATGTATAAAAAGAATTATACATCATGACCAAGTAGGACTTATTCCAGATATTCAAGGCTGGTTCAACTCTCAAAGTTTAGTTAATATAATCTACCATATCACAGGCTAAAGAAGAAAGATGAAACATTATATCAATAGATGCAGAAAAAAACATTTAACAAAATTCAACAGCTATTCATGATGAAAACCCTGAGCAAACTAGGAATAAAGAGGAACTTCCTTGACTTGACAAAGAGCATCTACAAAAAGCGTACAGTTGCCATCATAGTTAATGATGAGAAACTTGACTCTTTCCAGCTAAGATCAAGAACAATGCAAGGATGTCTCTTCTTACCACTGCTTTTTAATGTACTGGATAATTTAGCTGATACAATAATACAAGAAAAGGAAACAAAAAGTATACAGATCAGGAAGGAAGAAATAGAACTCTTTGTAGAGGACATGACTGTCTACAGAAAATCCAGAATAATCAGTAGAATCTCCTGGCACTAATAAGTAATTACAGCAAGGTTGCAGGATACAAGGTTGATATAGAAAATCAATTGCTTTCCTAAATACTGCCAAGCAACAAGTGGAATTTGAAATTAAAAGCACATTGCCATAATATTACTACCCTGAAAAATGAAGTAATTAAATATAAATCTAGCAAGATATGCACAAGATCTATATGAAGAAAACTATAAAGCTCTGATGAAAGATATCAAAGAACTAAATAAATGGAGAGATATTTCATGTTTATGGATAGCAAAATTCAGTTTTGTCAGTATGTCAGTTCTTCTCAACTTGACGTATAGACTCAATGCAATCTCAATCAAAATCCCAACAAATTGTTTTGTGGATATTGAAAAACTGATTCTAAAGTTTACATGGAGAGGCAAAAGACCCAGAATAGCAAACTCAGTGTTGAAGGAGAAGAAAGTTGGAAGACTGACACTATTCAACTTCAAGACTTATTATAAAGTCACAGTGATCAAAACCATGTGATATTGGCAAAAGTATAGACAGATCAGTGGAACAGAATATAGAGCCTAGAAATAAACCTGCATAGACAGTCTACCGATCTTTGAAAAAGTAGCAAAGGAAATACAATGGAGAAAAGATAGTCTTTCCAACAGGTGGTGCTGAAACAATTGGACATCTATATGCTAAAAAAATAAATTTAAACAGAGACTTTACACCCTTCAAAAAAAGAAATAACTCAAAATAGATCATAGTTCTAAATATAAATATAAATATAAAATATAAATATAAAATGCAAAAATATAAAACTTCTAGAAAATCACATAGGAAAAAACCTAGATGACCTTGGGTAGAACAACTTTTTAGATAAAATATCATAGTCAAGACTCATGAAATAATTTATTGATGAGCTGGATTTTATCAAAATTTAAAGCTTCAGCTTGGCAATAAACAATGTCAAGAGAATGAGAAGACAAGCCACAGACTGGGAGAAAATATTTGAGAGGCACATATAAAATAAAAGACTCATCCAAAATATACAAAGAACTTTTAGAACTCAACAATAAGAAAATGAAGAACCTGATGTATAAAAGACCTGAATAGACACCTCACCAAAGAAGATATACAGATTGCAAATATGCATATAAAAAGTTGTTCAGCATCATATTTCATCAGGGAATTGTAAATTAAAACAACAATTAGATATCACTATACACATATTAGAATGTCTAAGGTTCAGAATACTGACAACACCAAATGCTAGTGAGGATGTGCAGCAACAGGAACTCTCATTCATTGCTGGTACAACCCATACACCTACAGTCATGTGATCTTTGACAAAGGCACCAAGTCTACATACTGGGGAGGAGACTTCTCCAGCAAATGGTGCTGGGAAAACTGGATATTCATATGAAGGAGAATGAAACTAGACCCACACCTCTTACCATATACCAAAATCAACTCAAAATGGATTAAAGAATTAAATACACACCCTGAAACAATAAAATTCCTTAAAGAAAACATACGGGAAACACTCCAGGAAGTAGGAGTGAGTACAGACTTCATGAATATGACCCCAAAAGCACAGGCAACCAAAGGAAAAATAAACAAATGGGATTATGTCAAATTAAAAATGTTCTGCACAGCAAAAGAAACAATTAACAGAGTTAAAAAACTCACATAAGAAAAAATAGACAATATGAATAGGCTTATATCAACTAAAGAAATTAAATCAATTAATAACTTTCCAAAAAAAAATGGGCAAAGGAGCTGAATAGTCATTTCTCAAAGGAAGATATACGAATGGCCAACAGGCACATGAAAAACTGCTCAACATCACTCAGCATTCAGGAAATGTAAATCAAGACCACTTTGAGATACCATCTCACTCCAGTTAGGGTGGCTAATATCCAAAAACTAAGAATGATAAATGCTGGTGAGGTTGTAGAGAAAAAGGAACTCTCATACACTGTTGGTGGGACTGCAATGGAAAATGGTATGGAGGTTCAGCCTTTGGTATGGAAAATGGTGCAGCCTTTATGGAAAATGGTATGGAGGTTCCTCAAACAATTACAAGGGCCATAATAATCATATACAGTGTATATTGACAAAATAAAAAAAATAAAAAAATAAAAAAATAAAAAAAAATAAAAAAAAGACAAGTGAACAGATATGATGTTGATGGGTGGGAGGGGGGAGTGGAAGGTGGAGGGAGGAAGGAGGGAGTGATTGGTAAAGGAATACAAAAATCAACTACATTGTATATTGATAAAATAAATTTTAAAAATAAAGTAAAATAAAATAAACCTGGAAACCAAACAGGCAGAAAACTCATTAGAAGCTCCTTTCGTAGTTTTGGTATATAGTTTTAAAGCAATACTTTTATTAATGTTATGCACATATTAAGACCAGTTATATTTTTCAGATCGGTGTTGTATTATTGTGACTTCCTGTGAACAAGGACAAGGTATCTTTCCCAAATATTCTTCTGTCTCTCACACAGAACTATTCTGGAAGTCATTGTGAAGTCTGAAGAGAAGGTGTAAGCCATAGTGGTTAATAGCATAGCCTTAGAATTCCAGCTCTACTACTTACCATGTAGCCTTAGACAAGTAATATGAATCTCTGAGAGCTTCTGTATCCTCATCAGTAAAATGGGGGAAATTGCAGGACTTACCTCCTAGGCTTGCTATAAGCATTCAAGAAGATAATGCATGCCAAATGTGTATGCAGTGCTTGGCACAAGTGAGTTCCACCCATGATAACTCTTACTCTAATCCTGAATGTTCTCAGACAGCTTATTGAATCAACGGTTCCCTCCTATCCTGTTCAGAATACCTAGCCTAAGGTCAGACTATTATGCCTTGTTGTTATGCAAGGATTTAACCGATGGTTCTTCAAATTCACGAAGTATTTACTCAACAGCAAATATCATTCCCGATCTCTCTTGACCTCTCTCTAAGCAAGTTTTATTTCCACTCTACCAAAATTATTCTTATCAAGTTCACCAATGACTTCCACCTCCACGTTGCAAAATCTAATAGTTCGTTCTTGGTCTTCATTTTAATTGACCTATCAGTAACATTGATCATGTCCTCCTCTTTGATTGCCTTTTTTACTTGGCTTTCAAGGCATTAGTCTTTCTTAAACTTCCTCCAGTCTCACTGGTTTCCTCTACTTACTTCTCAGTTACATTTGCTTGCTTCTTTTTCCTCTCTCTGATGCCCTAGACTTCAGTTCTTGCTCCTTTTCTCTATTCACACTTATTTTTTCTGTGATTACATCCAGCCCTAAGGCTTCCCATACTTTCTGTACCCTGGTGATGATTACTAAATGTAAAAATTTTTACCAAATGGTTTACTCCAGCACAAATTCTTTCTTATATTCCAGATTCTTGTGTCCATCTCTTTTTAGCCCAAAACTAAATTCCTGATTTTCTCCGAAATGTTTCCTATCTTTTCCACTTCAATTGAGGGAAGTCCATCCTGCCAGATGTTCAGGCCAACCTCCAGCCCCCACCCATATATATATACATACACTAGTACTTAAGTTCCACAAGGGCAGGGAGTTTTGTCTTTTTGTGTTCAGTGATTTATCCCAAGCACCAAAAACACTGGTTGACACATACTATTCACAAAATATTTACTGATTAAGTCATTGATTCATCAAGAACCTACAACTGAATGTAAATGTGGTACCATGTTGAGCACTGAGGAGTCATCAGCATATTTTTTCATACATTCTATATACACTCACTAAACAAACTTCTAATAGTCAGTGTTAACAAAAGAGAATTGGTATTGAGTATTTATGTGCCAGACACAGAGAATCCAAGAATGCATGAGGCCTTGTCCTGCAGTAGCTCAGGATCAGGGAGGAGGGGCATTAGAAATAAGCAGACAGTTATATCACAGTGCGGGGGTGCTAGGAGAGCAGGAGCTTAGGGAAAGCACTTCACCTGAACAACAGAAGAGATGAATTCAAGGAACGCTTTCCAGAGTCAAAGAAGAAAGAAAGACGGATTCAAGCATAGGGAAGATAACCATGAAAATCCAGCAGTGAGACATTCAATATGTTTGGGCCTAGAATACAAATTCCAGAGCAGTGTGGGGAAGGAGGAGACAGACAGGAGTCAGGATCACGGGGGTCTTATAAGCAACATTAAGAAGTTTGAACTTTAAAATCTGTGCTTTCCATTACAATTTGTAGTCCACGTGTTATCTGCTTAATAAATTCCTCAAACTAATCCTGGCCACAACTGCAGTTAATATATCAATAAGCTGCTAGTAGTGTGCTAAACTGTGGTGGGAGGGAATTACTTTCTCTTCCCTATTCCTCAATTTGTCAAAGGCACATATACAATCTGGTGCCAACATCTGTTATAATGATCCCAAAAGGGAGCCTCCTAGTGTTCCTGTATTTCAAAACAATTTGCATGTGAGATTTTTTTCCTGTTCATTTGGAGGCCCCACTCCACCCCCACCATTCTATGCACACGTTGTCATGATGCACGTGTTTTCTGTGATTCCTGTGGTCACCCTTCACCTGCCTAGTACTCTCCTGCCTTTGCCACCCAAACCGTCCTCTCCCTCACCCTCTCTCACTTTCTAATCATCCATACTCCTTCATTGTCCATAAAGCAGTACTTTTTTTTTTTTGAGTTTTGTTATAAAAGCTCTGAGAAACCAGTAGTTTTTCCATTTGTATACTTTATAGTCATGCGTATAGCATTCTGTGTAATAGATATGTGTAAAGCTGGCAAGCCTTGGAGAGGAGATAGAACCCAGGAAGTGAGAAGATAGATGAGGCATTTTATAGTTTATCAAAATGTAACTGCTAGCACCTCATTAAAAAAAAAATTAAACATGACACTTTAATATATTGTCTCTCTCAGAAAACTTCGCAAGAATTTTTCTTTCAAAACAGGAAAGAGGCACTGGTTATAACCGAAGAAATGCAAAGGGTACAAGTTGGATGAATAGCTAAGTACTTGGGAAGATGGGGTGGGAAAAATGCTGTTTTATAAGCAAACATGATTCTTGTGCTTGTGAGGAAGGTATGTGGTGAAAGGAAAAAGGTAGGAGCTACCTTCCTTGTTTAGAGGACCAGGAACAAATGAGTAGTTCACATTTGATCCCCTTAGCAACAGAAAGATGTGTCTTGAAGACAAATGCATTCTTTTGAAGCAGAGCAGGGATGTTTGAAGATGCCCAGAAACAGCACTGTTCTGCTTCTGATTAGCATTTCTAGAGAAATGGTCACATTCAGATTCAGCAAACATTTATTATGGGCAAACTGTGCACAAAGAACAGTACAAAACATTTTCACAAAGATGTTATTTTTATGACAGCCCTGTGAAGCAGATGTTTGGTTAGCTAATCTTCCTACTTCTTTTTTTTTCTTTCCAACATTCATAATTCACCTCTTAAGAACCAAACCCTGGGCCAGTGGCTTAAAACAGTCACAAGGAATCACCCCTGCCCTCAGGTGGTTGATTCACCATCTCTCAGGAGGGTCAGGTCATGGTGGTGTTAGAGCACTTCGAATATGCTTGGAATAACAGACCTTTATATTTTGTGGAACCCATGGCAGATTAGGAGGCACATGTGATCTGTTCTCCCAAAATGTCTTATGTTTCTATGGATTTTTCCTGTTTGAATTCATTTCAATTCTCATGTCTACATTTTCCCAAAGCCTCCATGAAGTTTCCTTTAAAAACCACAAATGCTCAGTTTTTTGTCTGTTCCCTGCTTGCTCTTCCTAAAGAAATTGATGCATTATAGTGGTAATGAGTCTGCACAAAGAAATATCTGGGTTTCCCAAATCATGCTGTGGGTCCACTGCTTTCTGAGCCATTAAAGACCAAGCACCTTAGGGGTTTGTACACTCCTGACACTGTGGCTTTCCTTTTTTGGATTTTCACAGAAGCTGTCTGGAAAAAGAGGCTCTCAGGAAAATGCAGGCTTCCCTGACTGCTTCAAGACCAGGGACCCCTCTTTTCTCTACACTTTCCTATACTTATCATTTCCTAATAGCTGTCATTATTTTCTAGTACTTATCATTTCTTCTTAATTGGTTCAGATGGTTTAGTCCTCTGAACCATCACTTAAAGTTAACATTAACATGAACAACTCATGGTAAAACTAAGCAAAATTTGTGATGTCTCATATCTCATACATACAAGCACATGCTTGTTTAAACAAAACAAACAAACAAACAAAAAACTGTCATGAGTTCCAAAGACAAGAGCAACCACAATAGTAATGATACCAGCATCCCCACTCCAGAGCAGCCACTTTTATTCCTGGGTGCAAAACAATGGCCAATCCCAAAGTAAAAGGTTGGAAAATGGAGAGAAGAGAAAAAAGGCAAGGGGAAAAGTGAGGAATAACACAGGTCTGTAGCTCCTACAGTAACTTCAGCTTATGTTCTGGTCTGTTGGATCCTGTAAGGCAGGAGCTCTTTCTGCAGCTCTCCTGGAAGCTGGTGGACATTTTCAAGGTCAGAAACAGTGTTATCTGGTCTGACTCTGCTTTCTGTTGCTTGGCCACCTCCCTCTTAACACCACTAATGAACTTTATTCTCACTCAGCTAAACCTACCTTCCTGGCTTACAGGTCTTTTTGGGTAGTAGTGGGCGCTCATATTTGACTCTGCATTGATTGCAGTTTTAGAAGTTATCATGAATCTCACCTCCTTAAATAGCAGGGTTGATGGTGAAGCCCTTTCCTTCTGTCCCTCTGTACATTCTGTATTTATTCCTTGGCATAGATTAAGAGGCATATGATTGTCAAATGTTCACTGGTGATTCACACACCCAAGAATCCGGCCCCTCATTATTTACCTTCTAAAGTGAAGTGAATATCTACAGCACCCAGATATTGTCTCATGGGAAAACTCGATAACGAATTCTCTCAAGCAAAGCATGAATCTTCCACCTTTTTTAAACCTCATCTTGGCAAACATATATATAATATGCATAACATAAATTCATAAATACCACAAACAAGCAAAAGCTTTCTATCCTCCTAGAGATTTGATGATTACTGATTTGAATGTCCAAGAAACCATACAGACTTTCCCTATTTCATTCTTTATACTTGCTCAGAGTTCTTTTCCTACACTGTACGTAAGAATTATTGCATGGGGTTGGTTGCACAAGCTATATACTCTCCGTGTGATTTAAATAATTTTCAAGGGTCCATACAGACTTTCCCTATTTCATTCTTTATACTTGCTCAGAGTTCTTTTCCTACACTGTACATAAGAATTATTGCATGGGGTTGGTTGCACAAGCTATATACTCTCCGTGTGATTTAAATAATTTTCAAGGGTTTTTTTTTTCTATATAATTTTTGCATTATCCCTGATTCAGAACCAACCTTCTGTGAAATGCAGTTCCACTACATACCCTGAACATTCCCACCTCATTGCCTTCATTCTGGTTACTGTAAGTGGGGTATACCCTCCTTCCACTCAAATTGCAGGCTAATCAGTCTTTAGGGCCAAACTCAAAGCCCCCTTTTCCAAGAAATATTTTTGGTCCCTTGAGCTCAAAGCATCATTCCTCTACTGTTGATTCTTAGCATCTATGCTGGCATCTGGGTTACAGACATCTCTCATTCTTCCTTGCCTCAATTGGTAGCAGTTGTAGGCATGCCTGGCTTTTCCACTGGACTAGAAAATTCTTTGAGGTCACCAGAAATTTTGGTCCTCTTTGCTTTTCTTTGGATGCCCACTTACTGGGCTCTGCCTGAATGCCTGTTTATTGAGTTAAAGAAATAAAAAGATACATACTTAGAAATAGGGAAATAGCCTGGCTCTTCGAAGCTCAGGCTATTCCTATTTAAATCATCTGTGGAGATCAACCCAGCTACTCCTACTTCATTAATTTTTTTTNATTCCTATTTAAATCATCTGTGGAGATCAACCCAGCTACTCCTACTTCATTAATTTTTTTTATGTAGGAAAATACATTCTTCCATGGGCTAGGCTTGAGGTTCTTTTTCCAAATTGCCTTCATGCACCTGCCTATGAAATTGACACCAGCCAATTATAAACATAACATGATAAACCGATAGTGATCTAAACACTTCATAGACATCACTGCACTCTCGTTTCAGCTCTGACAGTAATATGCTATGTTATTTGAGTGAGTTCCTTCCTATTTTTGAGCTTTAGCTGCCTTAGATATAAAATGAAAAGAATATGCTAGTGCTTTTCTTATGTTTTAACTAACGAACCTCTAAATCAGTGAACTTTCACTTAAAAAACAAAGCAAGTAAAAACAAAAACAAGATGCTCAGGCTCTTTGTCCAGAGATTCTGATTTCAACATGTTTGAAGTGGGGGTTGGGATTTATGTGCACCAGAGCACTATAATTATAAAATAGCACCCTAGGTTATTATAATGTGCATCCAGATCTGGAAAGCATTGTCCTAGATGAAGAAGGAGTAAATATATACTCCAGTAAGTGTGTGCGAGCACACTCTGTAGCAATCCAATGCACAAATCTCACACAAAGAAATATCTGGGTTTCCCAAATCATGCTGTGGGTCCACTGCTTTCTGAGCCATTAAAGACCAAGCACCTTAGGGGTTTGTACACTCCTGACACTGTGGCTTTCCTTTTTTGGATTTTCACAGAAGCTGTCTGGAAAAAGAGGCTCTCAGGAAAATGCAGGCTTCCCTGACTGCTTCAAGACCAGGGACCCCTCTTTTCTCTACACTTTCCTATACTTATCATTTCCTAATAGCTGTCATTATTTTCTAGTACTTATCATTTCTTCTTAATTGGCCCAGCTGGCTTAGTCCTCTGACCCATCACTTACAGTTAACCTCAACATGCCCAACTCA